>NW_022196501.1:817500-1071754 GCF_008641045.1 Pistacia vera
AAGAATGTGGTATAATCGTCTCAATCAATATCTGATTAAGGAAAGATACATCAACGATCCTGTATGCCCGTGTGTCTTTATAAAAAGGTCAAAATCAAGATTTGCAATTGTGGTAGTATATGTCGATGACATGAACTTAATAGGGACTCTTGAAGAGCTCACAAAAACTGCCAAGTACTTAAAAAGAGAATTTGAAATGAAGGATCTGGAGAAAACAAAGTATGGTCTTGGCTTGCAAATAGAGCATTGTTCAAATGGAGTTTAACTCCATCAATCAAATTATACTAAAAGGATCCTTAACGATTTTATATGGATAAATCTCACCCCTTGAGTACTCCAATGGTAGTTCAGTCTCTTGATCCTAAAAAGGATCTGTTTCGTCCTAAAGAAGACGACGAAAAGATCCTTGGTCCTGAAGTACCATATCTAAATGCAATAGGTGCATTATTATATTTGACACGATGTACGAGACCAAACATAGCATTTGCAGTGAATCTGTTGGCAAGATTTAGCTCTACACCAACTCGCCGACATTGATATGGGATCAAACATGTCTTTCATTACCTTAATGGAACAAAAGACTTGGGATTATTTTATCCAAGGAAATCTGTTAATGATTCTAAATTAGTTGGCTATACAGATGCTGGGTACCTTTTTGATCCTCACAAAGCTCGCTTGCAGATGGGATATGTTTTCACTCATAACGGTACTGCAATATCATGGTGCTTTAGAAAACAGACATTGGTTGCTACTTCCTCCAACCACTCTGAGATTCTTGCACTTCATGAAGCCATCCGAGAATGTGTATGATTAAGATTTGTCATCCATCATATTGAAAATATATGCAAATTGTCATGTACCTTAAATGCTCCGACAATTATTAATGAAGACAATGCAATATGTATTGCTCAAGTTAAGGGAGGATATATCAAAGGAGACAAAACCAAGCATATTTCACCGAAGTTCTTTTACACTCACGAACTCCAGTAAAATCGTGAGATTGATGTCAAACAAATACGCTCCAGTGATAATCTTGCAGATTTATTCACTAAGGCCTTACAGACATCAACATTTGAAAAGTTAGTGTATAACATCGGTATACGGTGGCTCAATAAGTGACTAAATTAATTCTACCATTATGAGGGGAAGCATTGATCAAGAGGAGAACCGATTAGGGGAGTTTTTTAGAAAATTTTATTATACTGAACATATGTGCACTGTACTCTTTTTTCCTTGATCAGGTTTTGTCTAATTGGGTTTTCCTAACAAGGTTTTTAATGAGGCAGTATGAAGCACATCCAATTTCACGTTACAGTAGAGTTATATTTCTTTACTTTAAGTTTTTTTTTTTTTTTTTCCATTGGGTTTTTCTTCAGTAAAGTTAAATATAATTATCTGTAAGCGATAGATATCCAAGGGGGAGTCTTGTAATTAGCCATCCACTACCTTAACTTTGAGGTAGTGAATGGAGGAAGGGGCGTTGGCTATAAAAAGCCCCCCTCCCCTTGATTTTACGATTATAATGAAATGAAAAGAGTAGAAGTTTTACTGATCCCTTTCAACTTTACTTTCTTAGCATTTTGTCTTCCTTAATTTATTACACTTATATTACTAAGATTATAACAAAATCTATTATAATCATTAAACAAAATTATGCTACAGTATTTGTGCCGTGTCCTGAACGGATTGTACGATTTTAAGCTGGGCTCGTGTCTTGTCGTGGTAGCTCGGCCCGCTTTACATGTCTACCTGAAACTCAAAGACAGTCTGGGCTGGCTCTATATGAAGTAAGTCCATGCTCTGTTTAAAATTGGCCCCAAAGTATTCATAGATCGTCAATGTTCAACATTCTTCAGCTTCCTAATTACAGCTACTTCGTTGCTATCAATTTGTGTTTTTTTCTTAAATTCGAAGCAAAAATTGTTCCTCTTTAAATAACAACAAACAACAATAATAGTTTCAGATCCAGTGAATAAACGAAGACAAAAAAAAAAACAAAAAATGGAGAAGATGAACCATGCGTTTGAGAAAGTGAAAATGCTAGTGGGAATGGATGTTGAAGACGAAGAATCAGAAGCAGCTGCAACTGGTGAAAATAACAGCTCTTTCGCTTTTATGGACGACTTCAATCGCCAATGCACTTTGTCCACCAAACAGGTCCTTAATCTAATCTTTTATCACCTTCTTTCAGTCACAATTAACCTGTAATTTTATTATTTCCAAATGGGTACTCAATTTTGATGCTTAATGGTTAAATTTATTTCGAAATCTAGTATTTTTGAAGTACAACTATTTGATTGCTGAGATTAATTTTACAATTTTTACATGGGATTTTATTAGTTGAGTTTAATGCTATGATTTAGTTTTAAATAACGAGTTCAAGAGAAAAATTGCTATGCTTAACTTTTTGTTATACGTATTAAGATCAGAAATTTTTACATGTTAGTGGTTTTTAACCAATTTCTCTCTCATTAAACAGAGGTTGTATGGTTTTGCCATATGCTTGTCAGCAGGTTTATTTTGTACGCTACTGGTCAGTACTATGTTTAAATTATCACAATTTTTTTATTTATTTATTTTTTTTTTTTATTGGCTTTTAATGTTATTAGTCTTTTTTACTGTTATGTTTCTTCATGTCACAGTCAATGCTTGTTTTCTTTAATCCAATCAAGTTCGGGATCACATTCACATTTGGGAATTTGCTTTCACTTGGGAGGTTTGTATTTTATTTTATTTTATTTATATGTGTTGGTGTGGTAATTTATTTAATGTTTAGAAATATAGTTCAGAAGTGTTGTTGTTTTTTGGATTTTTAGCTTATATTCTCCATGGTAGTTTAACGAACTGAATGTTGAAGTCTTGTATGTGTAGGCGTGAAAGTGTGAATGTATGGTGATTAGGAGTAGAGTATATACAGAAGTGGGTGAGATTTTTATATTTTTTTCATAGTTTAAAATGTAGATGGCTGTTCAAAATCTTTCGATTTTGTCATTGAATGGAGTGGCCAATTCCCACTGTACTCTAGTGGGTTTTTTTCTTTTTTTTTTTCTAAGCCTGGGGTTTTGGAGGTAGGGATGCAAGGATCTAGTGATATTATTTGGTTGAGATATAATCTAACCATCTCCACTAGTGTTTTCAAAATATTTATAATTAGAAGAAGGAAAAAGGGAAACAGAAAGATCTCTTGATTTCTCCATCATTGCAGTTTAAATTTCTCCATGATCTCCTTTGTGAATGTTGGAACTGAGCATCATATTGCTGCTGCCTTATTGCGGCTTGGGTTGATTAAAAAACATGTGGTAGTTTGTAGCTAAAATCAAATTTCAATAACTGTATTGCCTTTTATAGTTTTCAGTCTATTATCTATTTGAAAGGGCTATCTATCATATGAACAGGCCTTAGTAAAGTGTTATTGGTCTGGTATCAGATTCCAATTCTTTAATATCTAACCTTGAAGTGGAAACATAAAAAGGGGCTTATAACTTTAAAAGTTGCATCTTAATATCTTTGAGGAAGCTATGTGGGTTAAGAGTAAAGGGAGCGTTTTCCTTTTTTTCCTATAAATTTAGTCTTCTGTTATTGATTCTTTATCTCATTGCTCATGACCACTTCTTTTAATGGATTTTTTCTTTTCTTGATCTTGCTCTCTCTCTCTCTCTCTTTTTCTAACAGAAAATCTATGTCAGCTTTTCCTAGTATTTTATTCTTATACATATTATGATTGGTTCTCTCCTGGTTATTTCAGATTCTAAGTTGATGTTTTTTGCATGGCAGCACAGCATTCCTAATCGGCCCAAAAAGGCAGGTGACAATGATGCTTGATCCTGTTCGTATATATGCTACAGCCTTATATCTTGCAAGTATAATTATTGCTTTATTTTGTGCTCTCTATGTAAGTCATCCTGTTGTGTTTTTCCTTCCCATCTCTTTTACTTAAATTTTAATATATGCAATTTTCTTTAGAAGCAATAACCTTAGGTTATGCATTTAATGTGATCTTTCTTTGATTTTATTGAGCAGGTTCATAACAAGCTATTGACACTTATAGCAATCATTTTAGAGTTTGGTGCACTAATTTGGTATGTTGAATCACTTACATACTCTTCCATTATGAATATATCTTCTATTTTATCTCGATCACACCACATTGGAATTTGAACCTTCAAGGATTAAAATGATTATGTTTCATTTGTTTGGGTATTTGGACATGCAAGTTTGCTTATTGATCAGTCCATGAGTCCAAGTGCAAAACAATTTACAAGTAGGTCTGATTTTAGGATAACCTATCCACGAATCCATTCAGAACTGTATATACAGCTTCTTTGGGAATTTCATTTTTCCTTTTTTTGTTTTTTTTTTTCTGAAATCCATTAACCTTTTGGTCTGCAAATTAATGCCTGATGTTTCATGTTATAGTTGATTTTGTTGCTTCTGAATGGGAAGTTCAACTTTTTGCCACACAATTTTATGATTTCCATTTGTTTGGTCTATACTGTATTTTTGCACCTTTCCATGTGTTGAGGGCTCTAAGAGACCTCAGCTAACTTTGGCATTGTCCTCATTTGACATTGCAAATGGACTTCAAACAAGTAAATCATTAATCACTGAAACTATAATTACGTAAAACAAAAAGTAAATTACTTTCTTGTCAGCTGCACCAAAACATCTGCCAAAAAAAAAAAAGAGATTACATATTTACATCTGTTTAAATTCACTTGTCTGTTGCATTTGTTCCTAATGATTGGTGTACATTATATCTCTTTCTCCCTTATTGTCTTCATTGTCTCACTACACGTGTTTCTTCCCTCTTTTTGTCATAATTTATAGGTATAGCTTGAGCTACATCCCATTTGCAAGGACTATGGTCTCCAAGGTGATGGTAGCGTGCTTTGATACTGAATTTTAGGCTGATATAAATTGAGGATGCTAGATAAATCCATTGAAGAAGAGTGTGATTCATCAACTACCTGTGCAATCTTTCAGCTGTTTATCACGTAGAGGGAGGTTAGTCCACATCAGATGTATCATCAGTCTATCATGAAATGTTTATACAATAATAGTTTTCTATAATCCAAATTTTGTGTCCTATAATTTTTTTTTTTTTCTTTTCTTTTGACGCCTCTTGTGTTACCATGAGAAATCTGCTTTGGCCATGTTAATAGAAGTTGGCCTGTTCTGTACAATTTGAGTTGGATGGAGTCATGCTGGGTTTATGTTTCTTACTGAGAAATAAATATTGACTTGAATTCTTAGTTTATTTTTGTAATATTTTAGGGTGTTTGTTTTCTGTAATTAAGCCGACCGATACAAGTTTTGCAAGTACTGGTTATGCTGGAATGATTTGCATAAGTTTTTCAACGTAGGTTTAGATCTTTATTCAAATGTGCATTCACTGTGTTTATAATTTAAGAAGGAATTGTGTTTCAACTGGTGATACTCGTGTTCGACTTCTCGTTTGTTTGCAAAACGCCCTACACGAAATAGAAATGGTTTTATGAAGTTTACGAGTTAATATATTTTACTTGTATTCGAACTATGATTTTTAATATTACTTGTATTATTTAATATATTTTTTTCTATTATAGTGTGGAAAACCTATATATGATTCCATGATTTTCGGCAAGAGAGCTGAGAGCATTCAACATTGTTAATAAAAAGATTAATTTAAATAACTAAACACTGCATTTTGTAAAAGAAAACATTAATTAATTTAAATAAAAAGTGGTGCCTAAAGTTCGGGTGACAGCCCAAGTCCGACGTGTCTCGGCCCGAGTATCAAATACCTAGGCCGAAAGTGGTAGAAACGAAAAAAAAATTCATTCACAAAAAATAGTTCTAAACTACTAATGATAAATAAGAAAAAAAATTTCACCTCTTAAGAATTTCCGAAGGTGCAAGTTATCAGATAACTGTGGAATTTTTAAACAAGTTACCCCCATTGTTCTAGAAACTAATTAAACGCATCCCAAAATGTAAACGTGGCCCTATNTTTACATCTGTTTAAATTCACTTGTCTGTTGCATTTGTTCCTAATGATTGGTGTACTTTATATCTCTTTCTCCCTCATTGTCTTCATTGTCTCACTACACGTGTTTCTTCCCTCTTTTCGTCATAATTTATAGGTATAGCTTGAGCTACATCCCATTTGCAAGGACCATGGTTTCCAAGGTTATGGTAGCGTGCTTTGATACTGAATTTTAGGCTGATATAAATTGAGGATGCTAGATAAATCCATTGAAGAAGAGTGTGATTCATCAACTACCTGTGCAATCTTTCAGCTGTTTATCACGTAGAGGGAGGTTAGTCCACATCAGATGTATCATCAGTCCATCATGAAATGTTTATACAATAATAGTTTTCTATAATCCAAATTTTGTGTCCTATAATTTTTTTTTTTTTCTTTTCTTTTGACGCCTCTTGTGTTACCATGAGAAATCTGCTTTGGCCATGTTAATAGAAGTTGGCCTGTTCTGTACAATTTGAGTTGGATGGAGTCATGCTGGGTTTATGTTTCTTACTGAGAAATAAATATTGACTTGAATTCTTAGTTTATTTTTGTAATATTTTAGGGTGTTTGTTTTCTGTAATTAAGCCGACCGATACAAGTTTTGCAAGTACTGGTTATGCTGGAATGATTTGCATAAGTTTTTCAACGTAGGTTTAGATCTTTATTCAAATGTGCATTCACTGTGTTTATAATTTAAGAAGGAATTGTGTTTCAACTGGTGATACTCGTGTTCGACTTCTCGTTTGTTTGCAAAACGCCCTACACGAAATAGAAATGGTTTTATGAAGTTTACGAGTTAATATATTTTACTTGTATTCGAACTATGATTTTTAATATTACTTGTATTATTTAATATATTTTTTTCTATTATAGTGTGGAAAACCTATATATGATTCCATGATTTTCGGCAAGAGAGCTGAGAGCATTCAACATTGTTAATAAAAAGATTAATTTAAATAACTAAACACTGCATTTTGTAAAAGAAAACATTAATTAATTTAAATAAAAAGTGGTGCCTAAAGTTCGGGTGACAGCCCAAGTCCGACGTGTCTCGGCCCGAGTATCAAATACCTAGGCCGAAAGTGGTAGAAACGAAAAAAAAATTCATTCACAAAAAATAGTTCTAAACTACTAATGATAAATAAGAAAAAAAATTTCACCTCTTAAGAATTTCCGAAGGTGCAAGTTATCAGATAACTGTGGAATTTTTAAACAAGTTACCCCCATTGTTCTAGAAACTAATTAAACGCATCCCAAAATGTAAACGTGGCCCTATTTGTCAGTTGTCACTAATAATTTGCCTTAAAATGAAGTAAAAGACTAATAATTTTCCTTTCCTCCCTCATCTTGTTTTTAAGTTTAACCTTTCTCCCCGACCTTCTTTCTTCTTCCCCTCTTTCTCTCACACCACAAAATCCATCAATAACTATCCAAAACTCCATCACAAAACACATGTTCAACACCCACATATATGAAATCATTCCTTCACACACAAAGCACATCATCAATCATCAACCACCTAATAAAAATTGATACAGCGAAAAATAGGAATTGTAGTAAAAATCCATATAATTTCACATCTAGCGTTGTATAGAATCAATGGAGTGCTTTACAATGTCCTTCTGAATCTCTGATAATCTCACGGTAAAAATCTAGAACAAGATTGACTAGATTTTACGCTAATCACGACACAAAGACTTCTCTCAATTAACAGAACAGAGAATAATATTTGTGTATTAACCGCTGAATAGTTACTAAAATCCATAGGGGGCATTTGGTTCAGTGAATGTTGGATTACTGGAATCTTATATTACCTTCAAGATTATTGGAAATTTTTAAAAAAATAAATTTGGTTAGTTGGTGGATATGTTATATGAATATGTTTGGTTAGGGGGAATAAATTGGTGGGTATGTTATTTAAATTACTAAATTGCCCTCTTTTTAAATATTAATATAATATTATTTTTATTATTAATTTTTGAATAATTTTTTTAACCCCCAATATTTCAGATTTAGCTAAAACACCCCTGCTTATATAAAACTTTAATTTACGACAAAATCACCCCCACCCCCTGCCGCCACCGCAAACCACTGCAAGAAGTCTCTGAAAGTCGTCGTGAGTAACTCACTGTGACCACGAGGCTCCGATATGGTCGTTTCCAGCCATATTGATGGCCGAAAACAGTCATATCAGATTAGATCCTTGGCCATTATCGGCTAGATCTATTCCGGCTGAAATAGATCTGGCCGTTAACAACTAGACCCATCGATCTAGCTGAAAATGGCTAGAATAGATCTGGCCATTTCTGGCCAGATCTACTCCTGATATGGCCTTTTCGGCCATCAATATGGCTAGAAACGGCCATATCAAAGCCTCCCGGTCACTGTGGACTACTCACGGTGACTCCAGATGACTTCCGGTGACTTCCTGCGATGGTCGACGGTGGTTTGGCTGGCAGTAGGTGGGTGGGGGTGGTGGCTTGGGTAAGCTGAAATTTGTTTTCATTTCAAGGGTAATTTTGTCCAAAAAAATTAATTAAATGGGGTGAAATGGTAAAAGCAAGATTCATGTAAATAAATTTAAAAATAAGGGCATTATTATCCTAAAATTTTATTAATAAGGGATAGAATTGTAAAAAAAAATAAAAAAATAAAAAAAAAATAAAAGAAACCTAAGTAATCTTACAATACCTAAAAAAATGAAAGTAATCAGATTACCTCCAATATTATCAACAGTAACCACTATTGGTATTTGAAGATTACCAGAATCTTATATTACTTGACAAACCAAACATGATAATCAAGTAATATAAGATGACTTAACCCTAATAATCTCACATAACCTCTAACAAAACGCCTCCATAAAGTTATTTGATATAACTTCCTTTAATGGGCCAATTGGGTTGTGCACTCATGGGTGCAAGCCTTTTGGGCCCACCCAAAGTCCAACATCTCTCACTCTCACATAATGTCAATACTATCAAAACTTTTTCCTCGTATCTGTTCATGTAAATGAGACCATTCATACAAGCCAATGGGTTGTGCGACCGCCAAGAACACTTGCATGTGGCAGCTTTATACTAGAACCTCAAAATAGAGACAACACAGAGACATCAATCCTTATGGAAAAAAATATAGTGTCTCAAACTCGAAATGCCCTAGATCCATCTAATCACATCAATTCAAGCATCTTCTAATCCCTTTAAGAGTGATACTTAACTCCCGGGTTTAGCAATATATCTACACACTTATATTGCATACTACTTAGGGGTCGTTTGGATCGGTTTGATATTATATAACGGGGGTAATATATTTTAATTTGGGTAGATAACCATGTTTGGTTGTTTTGTAAAAAAAACATTTCCAGAAAAAAAATGTCAAACAGTGCCAAATTGGGGGTAAATCACTGAGAATAATATTACCTGGGGGGAGGGTGGTATTAAAATATTACTTCGGTAATCCAAATTTTTGTCCAATTTTGCCCCAAAACAGTGGACAATGTGGACAAAAATATCCTTGGCTTTGTTAATAATTACAAAACCCCCAATTTACACAAGAAGATGGATTTGTCCTCAGTTTTTTAATTTTTCAAACAAAATTGGCATACTTATTATCAATATTTTCATAAATGCCGCGAACTATTGTTGTGCCCATATTATCCTTACATATTTACATATTGTGACCAAAACACCCCCACCCACCAAAGTGCCAAATTCCGACCACCACCACCGGAATCTGCCGTTACGACTCAAGCTAGTCGAATCTAGCCGGTGGTGTGTTGGTGGATCTGGCCGGTAAAGGCCAGATCTAGTCGTCGGAGGCCGCAAAAGGCTAGATCTGGCCGTCAGAGTTGGTCATCATTGACCGTCAACGACGGCCATTTCTTTGGCCATCGCTGACGCCCAGATCTGGCCTTTTCCGGCCAGATCCACCATGGATCTAGCCAAAAAGGCCAAATCTGGCAACTATGGGTGAGTGGGGTTGTTTTTGTTAATTTTTAAACTTTTTTTTTCTAGGGGTGTTTAATTAAGTTAATAAACTTAAGGGGTGTAAACGTAATTAAAAAAATAAATAGTGTTTCCCAAATAATTAAACAAACAAGTATTTTGGGAATAGGATATGGAATAGGGTTTGAAATAATAAAACAAACAAGCTCTTAATTATTTATATCTCGTAATCATCTAAAAGACATTTAGTAAAATGTAATCAAGACATCTGTTCTTACAGCCAACCAAACAGATTAATTAGTAATACAAGTAGTCATCCCAAGAGCATTCTAGTAAAAGTATATTTCAGGACATCTGTTATTACTATCAACCAAACACATCAATTATTAATACATCTCAATTGAACCAAATACAATAATAATTTAAACCCGATAATCTACAATGTAATCTTTCTTTCTGGTAATCTTATTACTAAGATAAAAAAATATTATATGATCCAAATGCCCCTTAATATAATATAAGTTGTGGATAATGAATATAAAGTCAAGATGTACTAGATGATCTTCCTTACGCCCTGATGCCACTTTGCTCAAAACTAAACGCTTTCCCAACGATGTCCTGTAAGGCCGAATCATTCATGACCGTAGGTAACATGTCAAAGTAGCTAAGCATTAGTTCATCACTTTATGATAGTCCAAAGTCACAAAGGGAACTAACTTAGTCAAATGTTTATCTCTATGGACTCACATGGTGAAGAAGCATGGATCCATTCTCTCACCTCTAGTAATGGCTGCTAAGCAAATATGGTATGAAATACATGCTACACTGACTAACCTATTTCAGTAAAAAAAGTTTATGACATACTTCAGTACGGTACAGATCTTAGTCTAGTTGCTGTTGCTACACAAGCGTCTAATTTGAGTCCTACATTTGCTCGTTTTTCAAGGCATCAAATATTAGATCTCATATCTGGTTTCTTATACATGTATAATGGAAGTGGGTAATCCATTATCGATCCCTCAATTAGACCTCATCTTGGCTTAAAGCCTTAAACAACTGCAAAACCCTTATTCAATAATCACAAAACAAACCCATCTTTTTAACAACAAAGCAAACCCATCTTCATCAACTCACTGTCACAAGGGTAAAATAATGGCCAGAAAGAAGCTCACAACAGCCCCACGAGCTCTTTTGGCTGTGGCCATATAGTCATCATTTGGTGAAGGAGAAAGAGGGGAAGAAGAAAGAAGATGGGAGAAAAGGAAAAAGAAAGAGACCGAGAAGAAAGGGAAAAAAAAAAGGGAAAATTAATTAAAATACCATTTCAAATTTAGAATAAAATAAATAGCTATCAAGTTTGAAACGTTTAAGCGTGATATATGTTAAGTCGCTTAAGTGATAAAATTCATGACTATTTAATTTATTTTAAACTTGAGATAGTGTTTTAATAGTAAGCAAAAAAAAAAAAAAAAAAAAAAAGAAGAAAAGAAGAAAAAAAAAGGATAATAGGATTAGAGAATATAAAATTTTAAAGAGAATATTATATCATTCATATCCTAACAGAGCTTTGGATGGCGTCTATGTTTTAGAATGCGTTTGATTAATTTTTAAAAAAGTGAGGGATAACTTGATTAAAAAGACCATAATTACCCGAAAAATGCACTTTCGAAAATTAAAGGGTGTGATTGATTTTTTCTCAATAATAAGTCCATGATCATTCATATAATAAATATGAATTTTGAACAATAATTAATTACTTGAATTCACTTAGTGTTATGTATGGTTTTTCCATCAAGCTCGGAGCATCGCAAGGTTATAGCCTGATCTAGAACCAGCTCGACTTCGCCGATTGTCCAACCCAACATAAGCTCGTTGAGCTATAACTCGACCCAGCACAAGTTAGTCGCGAAAAATCCATGAGATCGTTCAACCAATTCCTAAATAACTTCAAATCCCAGATATCTCGAGAGGAATCAGATTGACAGCAGTCTTTGCGTAATCATAACACCCAATCGTGAGAATATCGGAGTTGCGTTTCAATTTAATTGTAATCCCTTTATTTTTGATATTTCCTTTATACAAAATCTGTATATAAACTCCCTCAAACGATGAGGAAGGGGTTGAGAAAAATATTTTTAGAATTACTATTGTAAGCTCTCACAGCAAATACAAAAATCAGTGGACATAGGCTCAATAGTTCATCTCGCCGAACCACTTTAAAAATCTTTTTGCCATTTACTTTATTGCACTCATTATTCATTCATTGCTGGTTATCCGTAATCACACACACACCGATTCCGATCCTTCTAAGGTCGATCAGATTACTTAAGTTGGTGCAGATTTCTGCATCAACATTTTGGCGCAATAAGGAGGGCTTTGCCAACATCTCAAAAATGTGGAGACCAAGATGGTGCGTACAAGATTGAAAACCACCACTCGAAACCACAACAATGCAGAGACCACCCATCAGGAGGTGCAATCAGACGTCGCTTGGCGTCGACCACCAGTGTCACCAACTCAGCATGCCACGAACAACCAGGGGGTAGGGACGTCAAACCCCAAAAACGGCCAATTGGTGGAGATGATCAGAACCATGGTTACATGGGCGATGCAACAGAACGTGGCTGAGCTGAGAAATCAACAATCAACCACCCAAAATCTTGACCAGCCACGCTTCACCGATACCACCCTGATAGGTCAGAATTCAATCGGTGACTAGTCTGGCTCATCGGTACCAAGGGACGATCGACACCCCCGACATCACAAAGTGCACTTCGCTAACAAGCATGAGTCCTGCGAGCAAACTAACCTCAAGAGGCGGCCATGGAAACAACCAATGGGTGAAAGCGAAGGTAATGGTCGCCCACGAGATGCTCGACCTACTTGGCGATATCCTCAATGTCAACGTGCCGGTCTTAACCCACGCCTAAGACAAGCTTGATCCTCACAAGCTTGCGAGATGAGTCACATGCGCTAATCTGACACTGACCGACATTCCGGTTATAACCGACGTCACGAACAACACACTATGAGCATGATAACACTTATCAAACAAGCCATCATGACTCAACTTCATGCATCAATAGGCATAATGGAGGGGGTTCACAAGCAATAGATTTGCAAACTTACTTGCTCGAGGTATGGCTAAATAGAGCCAGTCAGGGCAATCACAATGAAGACTTAGGTCGTGTGCAGAAAATGCTTGATGATCTAAGAGCCTGCTAGAATGGTGCAGTAGAAGAAATAGTGAGTTCCCCCTTCACATAGGAGTTTCGTCAGACCCCACTTCCATAAGGATTCGAGGCGCTAGAGAGTAAGTTCAACGGGGAAGGAGACCCCAAAGATCACCTCGACAATTTCAATGACCTGATGGAGTCACACCAGGTCTGTGACTTGGCAAAGTGTTGCTGCTTCGCGGTCACATTGGTAGGGGATGCCAAGAGGTAGTACAAAAGACTCAAGGCGAACTCCATCAGTTCTTGGCAACAATTCTCTTCACTGTACTTGCAACAATTTCAAGCGAAGAGACAGTTTGCAATGCCGCTCAGTTACTTGAGCAATATTCATTAGGAGAGAGATGAAACATTGACCTCATATTTAACTAGGTTCCAGAATGAGCAAGCAAAGGTCGCTGATGCACTCGAAGAGTCAATCCAGACTTTGCTATTGTAGGTATTAGGCTAAACACAGAGCTATGGAAAGAGCTCCAAAGTGAAGATCATGTGAGCCTGACGAAGTTTTATTAGTTGGCTACAAAGCACCAGTGAGTAAAATGCTCGTTAGTAGCTCTAGCCAGAAGCTCGCCCCGAAGAGCACTGGACAGGCGACAAGATCGCCCACCGGATAAGCGGATGGGCCAAGACCACAATGATAGGGACCGAAACAAGTCCCAAGAAAGACAGAAAATAGATAACCGCAGGGACAGGTAGCCCTTCCCATGGTATGCAAAATATACCCCATTTACACAAGACATAGCCCACATCTACAAAGTCTCCTATGAGGCGAAGAAACTGCCCGTTCCAGAAAGAATGAAGGGGGCTTTGGGTAAAAGAGGTCTGTAAAAATATTGTCGATATTACTAGGACATCAGACACAATACCAACAAGTGTCAGGCTTTGAATGATGTCATCAAAGACCTAATATGAAAGGACCAGCTAAAGGAATTAGTTATAGAGGCACCAGCTCGCAAAAATACCGACGAGCAAAATAATCAGGTCCAGTAAGCCCTAACAACGCCAACAATGATGTCTTGATGGGTATGATCTACTGGAGGGGACATAGCAGGAAGCTCAAAGTGAACCCACGAGCAATATGCTTACGAGGCCAGAGCAAATTCAGTCTCTTGGATAATGAGCTACGAACAGAAGCTGCCAAAGCAACCTAGATAGGAGAGCGAGGTGGTAGGATTTACTGTTGAAGAATGCGAAGAATCCCCTTGTCATAATCATGATGTGATTGTAATCACAGCCAGGATCGGTAATGCTAAAGTGTTGAGGGTGATGGTCGATAATGGAAGTACAACAAACATCATCTTCTTGGGAGCTTTCCGAGAAATGAGGTTCACGAAGAAAGACTTGAGGGCGTGTCCTTCACCACTCTATGGATTCACTAGGGATAGCCTAGTCCCCAAGAGAACGATCAATCTTCCCATGACTTTGGGGGCAAAACTCAAAATTAGGATAGTAATGGCTGAATTCTTAGTGGTAGATTGCTCGACCATGTATAACGTCATCCTCGAAAGGCCGATTTTGGATGATTTGAGCGTAGTCATATCAGTGCGCTGCCAAGCAATGAGGTTCCCAACTTCTGGGGGAGTCGCAATGATTAAGAGCTGCAAAAAAAAATCTCAAGAATGTTACAACCGGGTCATAAATGCTGCACTAGAATGACTACTACTGAGGACAATGGTTATTACAGAATCTGAGCCACACCTCAGACATCTCGAGGATACCATAGATCCTCGCATCCATAAAGAAGAGCCCGCAGTAGGGCCGACGGAAGAGTTGTGAGAAATATATATTAGCGAGGAAGATCCAACTCGGGTACTGAAGATCAACAACAGCCTGAGCAAAGAAATGGCCAATAATCAATTGGGGTTTCTGAAGAAAAACCTCAATATGTTCGCATGGGTGCATGCGAATATGGTGGGGATCAGCCCCAAGGTAATGTGCCACAGGTTGAACATCGACCCAAAAGCTCGACCAATAAGACAGAAAAGAAGGACTATGGATGCAGAGTGTTCTAAAGCACTCAAAGTTGAAGTTGACAAACTTCTGAACATCAACTTCATTAGAGAAGTGAAGTACTCAAATTAGCTCGTCAACTCAATCTTGGTTAAGAAGTCGAATAGCAAGTGGCAGACTTGCGTCAACTTCACATATTTGAATAAAATCCCAAAGACAACGTCCCGTTCCCACAGATCGACCAATTAGTAGATGCAACAACTGGAAATGCACTACTCAGCTTCATGGATGCAAACTTAGGATAAAACAAAATCCTGATGTATCAGCCCGATAAAGAGCATACCTCCTTTATTACTGACCGTGGGGTTTACTGTTACAGGGTTATGCCATTTGGCCTGAAGAATGCTAGGGCGACCTACCAACGCTTGGTGAACAAGATGTTCGCCGACCAAATTGGCAAAACTATGGATGTGTACATCGACGACATGCTTGTCAAATCAAAGGTCGCTGAAAGCCACATTAAGCATTTAAGGGAAATGTTTGACATCCTCAAAAAATATAGAATGAAGCTCAATCCCCTAAAATGTGCTTTCAGAGTAAGCTCGGGAAAATTCTCGGGGTTCTTCGTAAATTAGTAGGGTGTTGAAGCCAACCTAGAGAAGATTCAAGCTCTTCTAGAAATGAAAAGCCCGACCAACATAAGGCAGGCATAAAGCTTGATAGGGTGTGTGGCTGCACTCAACAGGTTTGTTTCCTAAGCCATAGACAGATGCTTACAATTCTTTGAGACCTTGAAGGGAAAAAAGGGTTTCAAGTGGATAGATGAGTGTGAGAGAGCCTTTCAAGAGCTGAAGCAACATCTGGGACAACCTTTTTTGTTATCAAAGTCTATCCAAGGTGAGTCACTGTTGTTATATTTATCGGTATCAAAGTCCACTATTAGTGCGGCATTGGTACGCCAAGAAAAAGGAGTGCAATGGCTAGTATACTATGTGAGCAAAAGGCTACTCGACGTGGATACGAGATACCTCAAAATGTAGAAGCTCGACTATGCCCTTGTCATTGCTGCTAGAAAGCTGTGGCCTTATTTTCAAGCGCACTCCATTCATGTGTTGACAACTTTTCGTTGAGAAAAATAATGCAAAAGCTTGAGGCATCAGGCAGATTGATCCAGTGGACGATGGAAATGAGTTAGTATGATATCAGGTACATCTCGAGAACGGCAATCAAAGGTCAAGCTTTGGCAGATTTCATATCAAAATTCTCCTATCAGCTAGAAGGGGAAATAAGCCCGCCATAGGAAATCAAGCAACAGAAGCCAAAGCTTGACGACTTATGTTAGTGAACTTTGTATGTGGATGGCTCTTCAAACAAGAAGGGGGCAAAAGTAGGGCTCTTGCTCAAAAGTCCCGAAGGAAACTCGATCAAAGCTGCAGTAAGGTTTAGGTTCGCTGCCTCCAATAACGAGACTGAGTACAAGGCGTTGCTCACAGGGATTCACCTCGCCAAGGAAATAGGGGCAGATTCCATCAAAATTTATAGTGATTCCTAGCTCATAGTCCACCAGATTACTGGGGAGTACTAGGCGAAGGAAGATAGAATGACATTCTACCTCCAGTTGGTGAAGTCTGAGCTTGAGCAGTTTAGATCCTTCACAGTTCTTCAAATCCTAAGGGAGAAGAATTCGATTGCTGGTGCTTTAGCCCGCTTAGCCTCTATAATGAGCCAAGAAAAAGTTGATTCAATACCAGTTAAGTTCCTCCCAAGTCCAAGCATCTCCACTCCATAAGAACCAGTCTTAGTGACGAGTCAGATATACAGTTAGATGAATGTAATCATTGCCTACCTAAGGGATAAAACACTACCAGAAAGAAGAAATGAAGTCAAAACACTCTGCGCAAAATCAGTTCGATACACACTCACCAATGATAAGTTGTATAAGCGCGGGTTCAATATTTCGCTATTACGATGTATCAACCATGAGGATACAGACTATGTTTTGAGAGAGATCCATGAGGGCATTTGTGGGAACCATGCAGGAGGTAGATCTCTAGCATACAAAGTGTTTCATCAAGGTTATTACTAGCCAATAGTTTTTGACGATGCAGCAGACTATGTGCGCAGATTCGACAGATGTTAGAGGTTTGCAGACTTCTTTAGGTCGCTAGCCTGCACAGTGACCTCCTTGCCCAAGCCAACCTACTGTTCGGCCATCTTTTGCTTTTCTGAGCCCTTTTAAGGCTTGGTCGACTTCTTTTTGCCCGAGCCATTGTATTGCTTGGGTGTCGTCTGTTTTCTCGAGCCTCCAGTTAACTTGGGTGTTTTCTTTGATGACCCTTTTTGGGGCTTGGAGGCACATTTCCTACCAACTGCCTTTGAGGCAGTTGCGAGCTTCTTCACACTTGGACCTTTCCCAAGTTCACCTCTGCCATGCTTCGTGCCAAAGATATCAGTAGGCTACTTCGTCGCCAAAGCAACCGGCGTTTTCTTGGCAACCACGGAAGCTACTGCCTTTTTCTTGAGGCCCTTTAGTTTCTCGACCCACATTTCAGCAAAAAAGAGAAGCAAGCAGTAAGCGACCTACCTGCACAGGAGAAAGAAACGTAAACAAGCAATAACTTATCTTTCTCGAGAATGGTAAAGAAATTGACGTTATCCTCATAGAAGTCGTACGCCCTCAAGTCAGGAAGCGAGATAATCTCGTTAACGTTGCGCTGTCTGTCGTAAAGGTCTCTAAAGTGCTGAAGCCTCTGTAAGCTTGCAACGAGGAGATAATTATACTCGACGTTAATTGCAAAGCAAAGAAGCTCATTTAGCTTAAACATAAGTTTGAAAGCAATTTCCCACACACTGGGGGTCGAAGTCTTACTCGCTTCTAAAGCAAAAACACTAGTCTCTCAGGCCTCATAAAAGAAAAATTAAGAGTCCCAATGTGGGACATTCTTTGGGACGTCAACTAGCCCATTGAAATGAACCTTCCTTGCCTTGAAGAGGTAATACGTCTGGTCTTGCCTCTTCTTTAATCTATACAAATGGATGAGCTCCTCAACGGATGGCTCGCCCAACTTGGCGATCATGTATGTTATATACAGACATATAATTATGACATAAGAGTTCACGAACAGCTGGAGAATGATGATGTTGAATTGCCTCAAAACGTTGTCAATAAAGTGATGAGCGGGAATGGATACCCCGCTTCTCAGGAAGGTCTTAGAGGTCACCACCCATCTAGTTGGAGGATTCTTCCGAGAAAAGTTCCCTAGGAACCTCAAGTTAAGTTGTGGTGCATAAGTCTCTCTTCTATGCCTTAGATCCTCAATGTCAATCGAGGATTGTGGTTCCCTCCGCAACCTGTGAGCTGGAGACTGCTTGGATTGAACCAACTCTATAAAGGTGCAATCGAATGAGCCTGCCGCATCGAGCTCCGAGCTCCGCGCAACAATCTCCTCGAAAACCTTGGGGATTATACCCTTAAGGACTGCAAAGCCCGTGGGTGAGTCGAACATGTGATCAATCGTGTGGCTGTTGGATGAAGTCATATCTATAGCTCACTTCGAGGTACCTAAAACAGAAGCAAACATGTGTCAGAGCTCGAAAAACTCAATGACCTATCCACACTTTGCTTTTAGTTTAGGCACCCGAGATAGCTCGTGCCAAATAATGAACGCACGCGACCTACTTAGGATTCCGGTGACCACTGCGATAAACCTTTCTTAAACCCGAGACCGTTGGAGGCACACTTAAAAACCCTAGTAAAGCCCTAGAAGACTCAATGTGGCCACGACAATGCCCACCCTTATCTGCGAAAATCAAGAAAACAACTAAAGAGAGGGAAAAGAAACCTTACTGGAACAAGAGAATGGAAAGAACTCGCTAGAAAGAGCATCGTAATAATGATGAAGCAATGACAGAATAAGCAAAGACGTCAGAGAATTTTTGTAAGTTTAGTAAGTTTCTGACGACTTCACTTGCTTTTATAGTGCCTTGCACTGGAGACGAAAGGGCAAGGTTTGATCGTAGCCATCGATCTATAGTGAGTCTCGACCCTCCATTCGTTGAGCAATCTAGCCCTTGGATGCGGCCATGTGTTAGCCATTTGCGAGGGGCGACGAACCGTCAGACTATTGTGATCATAACCGCTGCCACACGTCGCCTCAACTATGCGCGTGGACAACTGTAGTCGCCCATGCGCAATGAAACGTGACTGCCAAAAGCTGCCACATTTAATGTGACATGACTGCATGGAATTTACATAATTGTCCTGACTATTCATATTCCAAGTTTGTCAAGTGTCACAGAAAAGAGAAGATCCAAGTATGGAGTACATCGATCGGGCATGAGTTCGACCTTTGAAGCTCGACCAAATTTGCACCCGATGACCTACTGATGATGTTGAGCTTGATATCAAATCGAGTAATAGTCTTCGAAGCTCGGAACGAGCATCGAACATTGCGGGGCAGATGTTGTGTGTGATTTTTCCATCAAGCTCGGAGTATCGTGAGGTTATAACTCGATCCATAACTAGCTTGACTTCGTCGATTGTCTAACCCAACATAAGCTCGTCGAGCTTTAGCTCGACCCAGCACAAGCTAGTCGCAAAAAATTCGTGCGATCGTTCAACCAATTCCCAGATAACTTCAGATCTTAGATATCTTGGGAGAAATCAGATTGACAACAATCTTTATACAATCACAGTGCCCAATCGCGAGAATATCAGAGTTGCATTTCAGTTTAATTGTAATCCCTTTATTTTCGCTCTTTCCTTTGTACAAACTTTGTATATAAACCCCCTCAAACGATGAGGACGGGGTTGAGAAAAATATTTCTAGAATTACTATTGTAAGCTCTTACAGCAAATACAAAAAACAGTGGATGTAGGCTCAAGAGTTCATCTCGCCGAACCACTTTAAAAATCTTTTTGCCATTTACTTTATTGCACTCATTATTTATTCATTGCTGGTTATCCATAATCACACACACACACTAGTTCTGATTCCGCCAAGGTCGATCGGATCACTCTAGTTGATGCAAATTTTTGCATCAACACTAGGAATTCACATTATTACACTAGGAATTCACATTATTTTTCTGTTTTAAGGTTCTTCTCTTTGAGAAATTAGATACAAAATTTATGACAGTCAATTTTAATTTGTATTGTCGTTATGTGTTTCAAATCATTAGAGAGAAAATTATGTGCTTGGAATCTTACGGGCTCCGTTTGGTTCAAAATTTGGGGGTTTTGGGAAAAGTTTTTTGAAAAAAGTTAAAAAAAAAAGTTGAATTGGGCGGGTATTACGATTTAGGATTTATAAATTAATAAAATACCCTATATATTTATTTTTTTATAAAATACCCCCTATAATAAAACATTAAAAGTTAACAAAAATACCCCTAACCCACCCTCAAACACCCCCAGTCGGCCACCACCACCGGAGGTGGCCGAAGTCACCTTATGGGCGCATGACCGGCTGGATCTTGCCGGTCATGTGCCGATATGGCCTTTTTCGGCCAGATCCACGGTGGATCTGGTCGGCAAATGCCAGATCTACGGCCAGATCTGGCCGTCAACCGCCAGATCTGGCCGTATTTGCTCTCAACGATGGCCAACAAACGGTCGTCGTTGATGGTCAACGACGACCGTTTGTTGGCTGTCGTGATCGACTGTTACGGCCAAAGATCTGGCCGTCAACGGCCAGAACTTTGGCCTTAGATCTGGCCTTTTCCTGTCAGATCCACCATGGATCTGGCCGGAAAAGGCTAGATCGGCGCACTACCTGCCAGATTCAGCCGGTAGTGCGCCATCCTACCATATTCCGGCCATTTTCCGATGGTGGTGGCCGGAATCTGGTAAATGTGGATTATTGAGGTGTTTTTGTAATTTTAAAAAAAATATTTAGGGGTATTTAATTAAATTATCAAATTTAAGGGGTTTAAAAAAAGTTCAATAATATTGGGAGTAGTATTCCCAAAAATCTGAGTTTTTGGGTATTTTACTGTTTAACTTTTTTGGGAATACTAAAAGTAGTATTCCCAAAACTGAAACAAACGCAGTCCACGTGGTATCTCTAATTCCTCAAAACGGGATTCCATAATATACACTTTATTATTTGATTTAACTCTTCTATAATATACTTATTATATTTCCTAATTTAATTCAAAAATAATGAACCTCCATCTAACTGTAATCATGTCTGTCAACCATTACAATTTAACCTTGAAGAATGGAAGTATAGTGAACATTTTTATGATTAATTATTTATAATCAGGGGGAATGATTTCTAAAATCTTGCAACTATTTGAATTATAGGTGGAATTTTTATTTGACATGACCAAATTTAAAATAAAAAAAAGGATCATTTTTCTTAAAACAATTAAGATCTAATGTTAGGTGAAAATGAAAATCTAATAGTGTTTAGTGCAAAAAAAAAAAACAATCCCCAAGTCTCTTTGTTGTTGTTTTTTTTTTTTTTTTTTTTTTTTTTTTTTTTTTTTTTTTTTTTTTTTTTTTTGCATTTGCTTATTCTAAGTGATATACAACTGAATAAAAAAAAAAAAAAAGAATTTGACTTATCTAAATTTGAAAAAATTGATAACAAACACCTAAATTGAAATCACCAACTTATCTTGACGTTACAATTGTTGACTCAAGAAGTCATTACTCTTGTTTAATTTGCTGATAAGTGATAACAACTAATATGCCTCAATGCGTAAGGACTAATAACTCTTTACTTTCATATATGATTAGAATGCAAGAAAAGCTTCCCACAAGGGCAATACAAGACTTATATGAATAAAGAATATGGACAAACATGAAGAAATATTGGTTCAAGACCTTTTTTTGATGGTCTTTTGGAATTAAATAAATTAAAATATTATAGCAAAATCAATTACAATTGAAACAATAATGAACATGTCAAATCTATTTCACAAGGGCTGGATGTAGGTTGCTTTGGGTGTAGAATTTGTTGTTTCTCTTTTTGTTCAACCATGAATTGTGAGTTGATGGGCGAGCCAACTCGTGATCTTGTTGAAAAGAAGTCTCTCGGAGAGTTCCCCGTTGCAGTTCATGCACTGCTACTATAAACCAAAGAAGGCTAGGGCAATAATATGAAAATATTATGATGTGGGAGTCAACCACCCAATGAATTAGTCAAATGAGATGTGTTTGAAAATATTCCAAGCAAATAATATCAAGAATTTGAAGCCAAAACAGTATTTATATTGAAACAATTGATTTGATCCGTTAAATGCAGAAAATTTAAATAGGCTATTTCAGGTGCACTATAGGAATAATTCTGCAATATTTTGAGATTACAGGTTTTTGCTACTTGGCTCAAATTTCTTCATGAAAAACTGTTTTTATGACTTGGAATGATACCCAAGGAACCCAAAAACATTAAACCGCAAAAGATCTCTCCAAAATCAAATAAAAAAAGCCAGATTTTGAATTAAAACACAGCAAAAAGCTCCAGTTTTCGCAGAAAACTTCATGTGTTGAATATTGATGAGAAAGCTTGCTACATTTGGTGTTTTTGTCTCTGGAAAAAATTGTTAATCTTTCTTCAAGGGGTGATGCATGAAAATGAAGAGGAATGACAAAGAAAAATCTTGATTGGAAGGGTTTATGGATTACTGGAACAAGTTGCTCTAAATGAAAGAAAAATGTTGTTTTTAGAGTTATGGTTGTTAGATTGATATGACTACTGTATGATGGTGTTTAAGTGATGATACATGGTGAACTAACATTAAGGAAGCCACCGCAAATAGATGAGAAGAGGTGATGGACAACTGAGGGGTTTATGTTTTCGATTTTGGGGGAAAAAAAAAAAGTTGACTTCTCAGTTTTCTCCATATTGCTCAAACGGGTGAAAGATCGATGGGTTGCGGTATCATGGAATACCCAATGAATTGAAGCTCCAACCTTTATCTATCAGACTAGAGATAAGAAATAAATGAATAAAATAAAAATAATAAATAGATAATATAATAACATGAACAGATAATCAATGAAGTGATTTATATCAATGATAAATAAAAGAAAATAAGAAGAAGAATAATAAAGACTCAAAAAAGTTTAGATTCATTCAATATAATAACTATTAAAATGAATATCCATTTTAATAAATAAATAAGGATAAATGAATATAAGAAAATAATGTGGACACACAAGTGTTTAGGTTTTTTGGATAAAATGAAGGGTTAATTTTTTTAAACCCTGAAAAATCCTTAAGTCTAACCGTCCCAACGATTATAAAAAACTATTAGAAGCCACCCTACCGCTAGAGTTTTGGTAGGATTCAATCCTTTTTTTTTATTTCATATTCAATGAAACCATTTAAATGCCCATATTACCTTTTTCTATTACTTCAAACAAAATTTAAAAAAATAATATTCATGAAATCAACATAAATCCCAAAACAAATACAGACACAATTAATTTCTTCAATACGCAAGTACAAGACAAACACAAAATCCATTTCTTTAAATTTCAATACACAAGTTTAACACAATGAATATGACTTAATTTTGCTGTGAGTCGACTTATATAACATGCAAGCACTTTAATTAATTGCTATACAAATCAATAGTATCTCCAGAGGAGGAAAAAAGAATAAAAATAAAAACTCCTAAACTATTACCGCGCATAATGGAAAAGCTTTCATTTTTATTTATTTATTTTTTTTTTTTTTTTTAATCTTTAGTTTAGTCTCACTTTTTATAATAAAATAGCGAAATGAAAAGGGTGATCACTAATTGGCTTAAGTGAGAATCCAAATAGTCTAAACCATGATTACTGAACACTTATTTTTCTTAGCAAGAATGATCACATGATTAAGCTAAATAATTAGGATTAGCATAAGCCACCTAAAATATATCCCAGCCACCATTTTATTTTAAAGAAATTAAACTAAGAAGGATCATGGAAGCATCAATTAGTGCCTATGATTATCATAATTAAGCCCCTACTTAATTGTGTTAAACTTTCTTTTTTAGCTGGTATCCTAGGCTTAATTAACCCAATCTAATTAATATCCCTCAATTGATCATGTATTCCAGTAAGTTTCATTGAATTATCATATTTCTTTTTGCACATGCACCTTAGCGACTTAATTAAGTTTCTACTCTCCACTTATCATCTAATTAATCTAGCATAATAGAATTATCATCATCGTTAATTATTACTCCCTGTGATGATTTGGGATTAATGATTTTTTTCTTATTGAATGTATTTGGGCATGGATCACAGTTTTTCAATCTTACTAGGTCAAATTGATACACACTTGAACGGATTTCCAATCCCACAATTACGAAATTGCTGGTCCAGTAACTTATCTATTCTCTATTAAATACCACCACCAGAAATTAGAACTGCTCCAACACCGGAACCATCTCCTGACTGCATAATTCCATGTATGGATATTTATACAAGAAAAATGATAGAGTTATTAAAAATTACACATCAAATTTGTGTACCGAATGACGTAGTAAAATCCTAACCGTAGATTAATATTAATTTATAATGAATCAACGATCAGAATTTTATCACGTTATTCAAAGTATGAATTTAATACACATCTTTCAATAACTGTAATATTACTCTTTATACAAATGTATAAATATTGTGAAAATTTGCAGTATTATTTACCAATAATTTTTATGATCTCAGTGGCAGCGATACTTTAATTTTATAGTTTAAGTTTCTTCCGTTGAAAGCAGGTTAAGAGTACACGAAAATAAATGCAAATATTACGATTGAATGTTTTGTGGCAGAACTAGCTAGCTAAAAAAAAAAAAAAAAAAAAATTATATGAGTGTTAATTTCGAAACATATGACAACTTTAGCATTTATTTATTTTTATAAGTTTCATGTTATAATATATATAGATTGGCACAGATACCCACAAGTATGGTAAGTCAAATTCAACAATTTATTGTTTCTATCTTAATCTCTAAATGGTTGGATGAATTTAATACATGCTCAGAACCTGGTTACCAGAATTAATGGTCCCTGCAACAACACGATCAATTATCATACTGCCTTGGAATCAAAACCAGACATGGGATAGTGAGACTAATTTATCTTATAATGCCTTCAAGTTGTTTAAACAGAAGGCCGAGATGCCTTCTTTCATTCTTTGTCATGCATGCATGCATCATCATAATCTTCTTCTTCTTTTTTTGTTTTCATTTACTGAAGAGCAAGAGTGCTGGTTCAAGGCTTAAAGTAGTCCTTAAACGAAGAAGATAGGAAGAAAATTATAAATTAAGAAGATTTTCAAAATATTAAACATTAACATTTAATTTATAGGACCTAGAGAATGAAAAATTTAACAAGAAAAGAGAATTAAATGAACAAGCTAGAAAATTAATCCGAATGATAATATAGAGGAATATAAAAGTAAAAGACTGCTTCTTTAACTAATTAATGGAGTTTTTCTTGGCCAGGCTATGCTTGTTATTGTGCATCCAAACCTTGAGGACTCTTCTCTTGATCCCAATCTCTTGGCAGAACTGTTGAACAATCGATTCCTCTAGTTTTTGTATTCTCCATTCAGCCCTCTCGGCGAACTTCAACATCTTCTCCTTCTGTTCTTGTGAGAACTTTGTCCTAAACCTCTTTCTCATTTTTTGATGCTCAAGTGGCCTTCCCACAACCCCACCTCCATCGTCTTTTTCATCAGATTCTGAAATGGCTGACCCACTTTTGTATGGCATTATCAGCTGGTGGTGATGAGTCGGCTCTCCCCCTAAAGAAATGAAGGTACTTGCAGCTGGGTGATTGTGATGATGGCTCAGAACGAGAGCTCTCCCACCACTGTTGACCATTGGAACAACTGGTGAGTGATGATAGCATTCAAACGGACAATCACATTCTATCTTTTTATGGAAATTTCTATGACAGTTGCAGGCTGAGCATTTCAGAGCTTCAATGGTGCCTTCTTCTCCACTTGGCATGAACTCACCACACCCATCTGTGGCACTACCACCAATGGCAGCTGCATGATTCTTCAGACATTCCTTGTACTTCACTACTTTCTTGTATGGCTTTTGGTCCTCCGGGCTTTGAGGGGCATGCCCATTTGATGGTGTTTGTCTCGCTGATGAAGAAAGGACGATTAGACCATTATTTCTTGAAGTAGATTTTTGATCATCTTGTGGGCTTGAACAACTCATCATCTTCCTCTCTCACACTCTTCCTTTTTCTTCTTGTTTTTATTAACCAGAAAACTCGTTAAGAAAATCAATTAAAGACAGTGGCTAAATGCACGTTTCTCTGTGTGATGGAGATAGAAGAATGAGAGAGATCATGAAGCTGACAGATTATGTTTCGATGACATAAACATTGGATTCTTTAAAAAGATATAAATGTTCAACTTATATATATGCTTTCCATCTAAGACGATGCATTAATTATAGAAGATGAACAAATTAAATTTTCCATTAAAAGGATTAAGGAGAATTAGGAAGAAATAAGAGTAGTTAATTAATTTTGATGGTGAATTTTGCAAGTGAAGCAACCAAACTGGAGCATATATAATAATATACAGAGAGAGAAAATAGAGTGGTGGAAGGTTGAAGAAATTAAATCCAGTAGAGACCGAACAGCTTTGTTTATTAAGCGAGTCTTTAGGTGCATGAGACAAGTGTTATACCACTTTATGATTCAATAAACAACTTTTATATATTTTATTAATTTAATTAAAAAACAAATTATCATGATTATGTAGATTAAAGAGCAAGTAAATACCGATATAAAAATATACATAATTCTCTTTTTTCTTTTATTTTATTAATGTGTGGATTCTAAGATGCATATAATATTGATACAAATTGGTAGCAAGAAAGAGAACTGAAGGAAATTAAACTACAAAGCGGCAAATATACTTGCTTTGCTTGCAATATCAACTAGAAATTAAGGTTAGGGTTTAAAAAGGGCAGTGTCACGCGCATGCTCAGAATTGATATAAATACAAAAATACAAGACTTGTATTAACATATATTAATTTGAAGAAGTAAATGTACAAGAAATTGATCGAACGGCATGCAAATGCAGTGTTTGTATTATGTCTTCAAAATGAAAAATTCAATTTGAAATTGGTATACGCACCTAATATTCTACATTAAAGTTGAGTCACAAGGGCAGAGTGTGTTAATACATTGCATGTGAGTTGTAGCATTAACTTAGAAGTTATACAAAATATTTATTCATTTTCATCCAATGATTTTTAAGCTTTACACCTATGTTGTCATAATCGTAATGTTAAATTAATTTTATTAAAACTTACATTCATTTATATTAATTTGGTGTTCAAACATATGATATCGCATTGCCTTTTCTCTTATAAATACAATATACTATACTCTTAAGAAAAAGTAGAAAAAAGATGATTCTGGTAACTTTACTATGATATTATGGTTTGATCCTAACATAAATATTGGATATTATAAATATGAAGTGTCAAACATATAATAGTAAACATTAGGTAATCTTGTAATGGGTATTAATTATAATAATCGTTTGATATGCATTGTTAACCTACAGCTTGAACTTGTAAATATAAACAAACACAAACCCCTGGATAATTCATAAGGTTTAAAGGGATCATTCCCTCCTATATATATATAACGTGTTGATAATTAATAATTAATGGAAATTCCTTTGTGATTCAGTAATCCAATGTAAGCACTAGATATTTTAAATAATTTGATTGCGAGCTGGCTGCGACTTTTTTTCCTTTTGCCTCCCATGTAATAATACTCTCAAGCGCTAGATTTGCTTTTCATTTCGCGTCGTTATCCCTAATGCTAACATAATGACAAAAAATTTGGTGCTTATAAAAAGATGTTAAAGAGATTTAGAAAAAGACTTCTAACCATCATTGCTTGCATATTAATATTCCTGTTCTAAGTATGCTAGCTTTTCACAACAACACATTAATTATAAAATGCATCTCTCTTTACTCTTTACTCTTTACTCTTTACTCTTCTATTAGCTCCATTTTTTCCGATTACAAAAGCTAAAATCCGAAACAAAAGGTTATTAGAAGGATGGACTGTGATCTTTGAAATTAGAAGAGGCAAATAAACATAAATTTTCAGTGTGTGACTAGTTATATATTTGTGGGCCCCTGGCCGATGATTGTGTAAACTATGTAATGTTATTGTCAAAGTTTGAAGGAGAAGGCAAGAGCGGCAGACAGAAGTAAAAGAGATTGCCAAAGAATGCCAAGAAAGAAAGGAAAAGAGATGCAAAAATGTTTTCAGTATTTTTTAAATTGATTTGTAGCTTTGTACACTATCAATTTATACAAAAGAATTATTGCAAAGAACGGAAATATAATCAAGTGATAAAGACACAATCAAATAGTATNGGAGAAGGCAAGAGCGGCAGACAGAAGTAAAAGAGATTGCCAAAGAATGCCAAGAAAGAAAGGAAAAGAGATGCAAATTTTTTTTCAGTATTTTGTATATTGATTTGTAGCTTTGTACACTATCAATTTATACAAAAGAATTATTGCAAAGAACGGAAATATAATCAAGTGATAAAGACACAATCACATAGAATCAAGGATGTAGAAGGAAACAGAATATCTAAAAATATGCATAATCCAAGCATTCCATACTTCATCAACATAATTCCAGCATTACATATGTCGTCACCCTCTCTCAAGCTTGTGGTTTTCTAGTTGTTCCGAAATACAAATGTGTATAGTCTTGATTATCCCTTCTTGAATTTTCCCTCTAATGAAGTAACAGTCAATCTCTACGTGTTTTTTCTCTCATGAAATATCAGGTTTGCTGCAATGTCGCTGGCAACCTTGTTATCATAGTATAAATGAACTGACGTTCTTACTTAAACCTCCAAATCTCCCTACAACCCAAGAATCTAGGTGGTCTCACATGTAGTTTTGGCTATGGCTCTATAGTCAACCTCGGTTGATGACAGTGATAATGTTGACTGTTTCTTTGTCTTCCAGGAGATAAGGGCTCCTCCAAGCTTTATACAAAAACTAGTGATGGACTTTCTTATCATCAAACATGTGGCCTAATCCGAATCGTAGTGTGTTGTAACGTCGAAATTTTCATTCCGAGGTAAAAGGAATCGTAAGCCATGACAACCCTTCAAGTATTTGAGTACTTTCATTGCAACATTCATGTGTAATTGCTTTGGGCCATACATGTACTGGTTGAGAATATGTACTGCACAGCTAATATCAGAGCATGTCATGGTGAGATAGACAAGACGTCTCACAAGCATTTGATAATGCAAGGGATTCTGCAAAGGTGGATCTATCTTTGATGATGATGTCCCACTATCATATTCTTGAGTGGTGAGCTTGGTGTTTTATTCAACAAGAATGATACTTGGTTTACACGCTGACAACCCAGAATCTAATATAAGTTCCAAAAAGTAATTGCGTTGGCTGAAGGATATTCTTGTTGAAGATCTTACAATTTCAATTCCTATAAAATATTTTGGTTCTCCCAAATCTTTAATACGAAAATGCCTATTGAGATGCCCCTTTAAAGTGCCTCTTCATCATTCCATATGATTAGAATGTTGTCAACATAGATGATGCAGGCAATAAAAGATTTACCTCTATGCCAAGAAAAGAGTGCATAGTCATGTTTGGACTGACAAAAGCCTATGCTTGTGAGAGCTTCTGTCAATTTTTCATTCCATTGACGAGATGCCTATTTCATCTCACAAATGGATTTTTATAGACGACATACTATGTTCTCCTCTTGTCAGCGAAGTCCTAGAGGAAGATCCATATAAATTTATTCATGAAGGTCACCTTGTAGAAAGGTATTATGAACGTCCATTTGATGTAAGGACCAGTCACAAACCGATGCAACAGAAAGAAATGTTTTGATAGTAACATGTTTGCCAATAGGGGAAAAGGTCACTTGATAATCAAAACTTTCACGCTGAGTAAAACTCTTGGCAACCGAACAGGCTTTATATTACTCGATCAAACCACCAGCATGATGTTTGATCTTATACACCTATTTGCAGCCAATAGGTTTTCGATGAGAAGAGCGAGGCACTAAATCCCAAGTATTATTATGAGCCAGGGTAGTAATTTCATCACCCATGGCTTGGCACCAGTGAGCATGGCAAACAACATATGAGTAACAGGAACGTTCACGGTTAGCAGAGATCTGGCTGACGCATATCCTGTGGGCAAGAGAGAGACGTTCATAATTAACATAATTGGAGGTGAGGTAAGGTGTACCTAAGGAATCAGTATTGTGGGACAAGCATAATCAATTGTCCAGATAAGAGGTCGAGTGACATGGGTGGATCACTATTAAGGGGGTTTCAGATTAAGAACAGAAGAGTCTGCAGGAGATGTAGGTGAGGTGTCAGTTATAGGTGACTCTAGTGGATCTATAACAAAATCAGAAATAGTAGTTGAGGAAGAATCTATAACTATCGAAGGTGAACTGTTGTCAGATGCATGTGATATAGTAAAAAGATGATCAAGTAGATAGGCAGATAGATCATCCTATAGGAACAACTGAGGAGGGGAACTTGAATTGGCATCATTGGTGGTAAAGGGAAAATTGTTCATGGAAAACAACATCTTTGGAGACCAGAAACTGCTTTACCGCTAAATCATATAGACAGTAACCCTTTTGGAGCATGGGAAATGCCATGAAAATACATCAAGTAGCTTTGGGTCCAAATTTTTCAAGTGACCCAACAACCGTAAAGTAATAAAGACACCCAAGAACACGGAGGTTTTTTATTGCTTGTGTTTTGCAAAGAGGATTTCATAGGGAGTCTTACTATGGAGTACTCGGTTCGACATGCGATTGATCAGGTAACTAGCTATGATCACACATTCACTTTGAAAGGACAAAGGGATAATGGATTAGTGTTTAAGGGCACGAGCTATTTCTAATAGATGTAAGTGTTTTCGTTCTACGTCTCCATTTTGTTGGGGAGTATAGGTGCAAAAACTCTCGTGGAGAATGCCAAGGGACCAAAAAAGAGAGGAACATTTATGTTTAAAGAAATCATGAGCATTATTAGTTTGATCACGTTGAACTGGGGGATGAAATTGCATGTTCACCATGGATAAAAAGTTCCTAATGTGGGAAAGTGTTTGGGCCTTGGATTGCATGAGGAAAACCCATGTCGCACAAGAAAAAACATCTACAATGGTGAGGAAAACACTAGACCCACCGTGATTAGGGGTGTGATTAGAGCCCCAAATGTCTAGGTGTATTAGAGCAAATGGTTGTGATGTAGTGGATGTGCTGTTTGGGAAAGTGATGCGAGCTTGCTTAGAAAGCAAGCATATTGGACATTTAGGTTAAGGAATTGATACACTATGACCTAATGTTTGATGAAGAATAAATGAGGTTTTATTAACATTTGTACTACAATTGGAAGAATTATTATTTGTAATACAAGTAGATGAACTCTGGAAAACATTAAAAAACTCAGCAGTTGTCTAGTAGTATAAACCTCTATTAACTTTACCTAAGCCTATCAATTTCCTAGTCGAAGGGTCATGAAATTCACATGTATTAGGCATGAATCTTAATACACAACTATTATCAGTGTAGATTTCGGACATGGATATGAGATTGAAATGAAACATAGGAACATAGGAACATACAAGACATTCTTAAGGACTAATGTTTCAATGAGTTAGATGGTTATTATGTGGGTGGCTGGTGCAATGTTTTTGTTTGACATATGAACGGAAGTGGATGATTTAGTGTATATATTAGAAAAAAAAAATTTGGTTGCAAATGATATGATCCTTAGCCTCTGAATCAATTATCCATATTTTAATCGTAATAAAATTTAGGCAGAATGATGTACCTGCATATGATGTTGTAGGGGCTACCGGGATGTTGTTTAGCATTTGAAGAAGCTGATTATATTGGTCTGCATTGAGCAGGGGTGCTTAAAGTTGATTTTCATAAGGAGGAGTGGCAATCTCATAAACTAAAGAATTTCCAGCTTTGTCCTTGCTGGTTGTGTTGGGATACCTATGTAACTTCCAACAATTATCCTGGGTGTGGTTTCGTCATTTACAATACTCGCAAAATAATTTTCCCTTGCCTGATTTTGAGTTTTTGGACCCATTTAACCTGTTGGATCATCCATTTGAACCCTTTGACCAGTTGCTTGACCCATTTGACCAGCTTGTTGACTCATTTGACCCGTTGCATGATGTGGCATCATGGGAGTTATTGGATATGTTTAAAAGAGCGATCAATTTCTGACCATCCAATTGTAGAAATTGATCTGAGTTGTTCATGCCCCCATATAAATTAGCCTTTTTCCCAATGAATTTGCCCTAGTTGCTCACCCATTTTGTCGACGACACTCTAATTCTCTGAAAAAAATCATTCGCGATCTAGTGAAGGCAACTACATCAGCCGGCCGAGGTCCTTCCATGCTTAGTTTTTGTTGGCTCTCATCTTGAACGGCAAGTTGGAAAGTGCAACGAAGGGTGGACGATGGAGATAAGGCCAATATATGAGCTGTGAAGGCCAGAAAAGCTTCATTGAGGCTGACCAAAAAATGATTTAGACGGTCACGATCGTCAATTCTTTGGTATTGACATAGAGTTTCTGGTAGCTCTTCAAGGATTTCCTCAATAGCGTCTAATTCATTCCAAACAACAAAGAGCCGATTGAAATACATTGTGACAATGTTGTTTCCTTGTTTGATTTCGGCAAGCCTTTGCCAGAGAGTGAATGATTTGGCCAAGTCAAGTTTCTCATACATTTCCTTTATATTCGGCCACATTTCGGTGGCGTTCTCAGTTGATGGAAGCCCCATTGCTACGTCTATTGATAGACAATTGCTTATCCATGATCGGACCAGCATATTGCAACGTCTTTAGTGCCTCTGGAGGTGTGGTTCAGGCGGTGGGTGGAAAAGGCTGTCAATGAAACTATCCTTGTCCTTTGTTATAAGGGCTCAGTGGAAATTGCAAGCGCAAATGGCGTAGGTATCTAAACCTGTTAAGGTTTGCTTGATGAGGACCGGTTATGGTCTGTTTGATGTCAGTGCATACAACACATCACTTGGTTCAGGGTGATTATTGCTGGTGACTGGAACAATGCGAAAGGGGAACGAGTAGGGATTCGATCTCGATCCCAAACTTGTTTGAGGATAAGAACCCAAATAGTAACCCGATATTCCAAATTGGTAGGTGGATGGATCCGACCTAGGTTGGGAGGTTGTAGTGGCCAAGCCTGGTTCAGGGCTCAATGGGCTTGTTGTTGAATTGATGGTTGGATCATTGTGGGCTTGTGAGTTTGGGATTTCTGGATTGTGCTTTGTGGGGTTTGGGTTAGGTTGATTTCATTTGAATTTGGAGAGAAAATTTCTAACCAAGTATCTGTGTGTTTGCAAGGACAGAAAATGGTGGCTAGATTGATTGGAGAGTCAGAAGCTGAATTAGTGGAGATGCTCTAATACCATGTCAAAGTTTGAAGGAGAAGAAAAGAGTGGCAGAGAGAAGTAAAAGAGGCTGCCAAAGAATGCCAAGAAAGAAAGGAAAAGAGATTCAGAAATGTTTTCTGTATTTTGTATGTTGATTTGTAGCTTCGTACCTGTTGATGCGTGATTTTTGACACCAACTAATTGACACGTGCGTAACGTTGATTGGTCAAGAGACACACGTGATTATGAATAAAACGTAAAGTAAATGCAATGAGAGTTTTTTAAAGTGGTTCGGATGCTAAGGTAGCAAGTCCTACGTCCACTGATTTGTATTAATATAGTGGGTCAGGTCGCAACAGCGGACTGACTTACAAATGATTGGCAAAGAAAAGTAAATGCAAAGTATTGAGAGACAGAAAGCTAATTTCTAGTGTAAAAATAGCCGAATCCCCTTAATGAAGAGGTCTTCCTCTTTTTATAGTGAGGTGAGTGCAAGTAATCATCAGTAAATCCATGGGTTGGTGTGAATGTCAGGAGTAAATCCGGCTTTATGTCACATTTCCCACCTTCCAAACTGATTTTGCGCAATTTAGAGCAGGGAAAGGGACACGTGGGAGCTCCATAGCTATTGGCAGGCCTGACGTGTGTTTACCGTTCTGACAGGAGCAGGTCACCCCCCCACCAATCACGTGATTTCCTACGTCAGCCCTTGATTTTCCAGTAGTAACAGTACCCTATCAATTTTATACAAAAGAATTACGACAAAGAAAGAAAATATAATCAAGTGACAAAGACGCAATCATATATAATCATGGATGTAGAAGGAAACGAAATATCTGAAAATAAAGCATAATCCAACATTCCATATTTCATCAGCATAATCCCAGCGTTCCATATTTCATTTATTCATTAGTTGTCAATGTAATAACATGCAACGAATAAAGAATTTTCACCCAAAAAAAAATAGCAAAACCCTTCTAACTTTAATTGCAATTTATCGACAGTCATTCATTGTTGACCACTTTGAACGAATAAAATACAAGTTTGTCCTAATATCACAGGAAACAGATTAATAAATAAATCCACGATTTGGTCATGTTTTGAATAAAATAAAAGATACCCACTGCGCAAGGTCGGTGTTCACATCACAATTGATACATATAATTATGTTTTGGTGAAGACATTGAATGACCAATCAATCACTCTAATTTAAACGGTTAATAACTATTGGATATTAAAAGTGGCGTCTCCAAAACTTCATGTATGAACGAAGAAAGAAATGTAACGTTGCAGTGTATCTGAATGCTCATCAACTCATCGACTTAAATTACACCCTTTGTAATGAGTGAGTGCAACGTAAAATATTATCCAGGCATAAATTGACGAGTCCCGTGGGGTTTGCTTTGCGGCGTTGCATCAAATCTGAATGCTCAACTCGTCTACTTAAATGACAATGAATTGAATGTGAAATTTAATTAACACTGCCACACATAATGTCTAAACGTATATTAATTGCCCATCACAACACAACCTTGACTTACAGACAGCAGTCTTAAAGCAATATACATTACACACGCAGCCTGACAAAACCCCATCTTTGATTCTTTAAGCACAATTAATGCATTGTGCTTTGTAGATTGCATTATCCATTAAACTTGGCTTTTGGTTTTGGGATTAATGACAATTGACTACTGTCATGAGATGGTAATTATTTTGGGCATATTAATTTAAAGCAGGTAATTAGGTGAATTTAATCTTAAAATTTGTCAAATCGACAGTGAAGCTTTTCCAATCATATTATTTTAACAACATTATCACATTGGAGAGATGTTTATACATTCATTTTTACTCCTGGAAATGTCTCTATACAAAAACTTTGGATACAAATTTTAATTCTACTACATAATTATCACGTCATTTTATATTGTTTAACTTACTTTATATAATGTATATATATAAATTACTCGTATGATAAACTATGCATAACTACACATCCTTTGCTTTTAGTTTAACTTTTCCAGCTATATCATAACAATTTAATAAATGTTCGGTATAATGCATATTATAAAAGAATGATTTTAGTTTCCTTACTCTTTTCATATTATATAATTATATTTTTTTTTTATAGAAAACTTATACGAAACTTTGGAATAATACTAGTTATACAAAAATTGTAGATAAATATATAAAAATAAGTAAGAATCAATTGATTGTATAAACACCCGACTAGGATGCACGTAAGCTTGAAGCAACAAGCTAAATGTAGCAAGACTAGCTTAGTGCGACACCTGACAACCCACTAATTTGCATGAACTCCACGGCAATAATGCAGTTGCTTCATCTAACCAAGCAGACTCTCCAAAAAACTCCGGTTAATTATAACTATAACTGTGATTAAGTTTAATTGTAACCTGACCTCCTTAATCGCCCAAATTGTGTATGAGGAGACTGCAATCATTCCACTGACGCAAATCCCCACTAGCTACATTCATCACCCCCTCCTTCCCCCCCCCTCCCCTCTTTTCGAAATCATAATTTGGGTGTATATATATATATATATATATATATATATATATTATATATATAGATATAGAGAGAGAGGAGAGGAGAGGAGAGAGAGAGAGAGAGAGAGAGAGAGGAGAGAGATGAGAGGAGAGGACGAGTGGGAGAGAGAGAGAGAGAGAGAGAGAGAGAGAGACAGACAGACAGACAGACAGACAGACAGAGACAGACAGATAGACAGACAGACAGAGACAGAGAGACAGAGACAAAGAGACTAGGGAAAGAAAAGGGATTAGTGGGAAAAATATAGCAGAACTCTCTGCACATTCAGTACTAGAAAATCATTGTAATTATTCACTTTAAAAAGAAAAAGATACAGTGGGCATAGGCCTAATTATATTGCTCAGCCGAACCACTTTAACAAGCTCTCTTTGTCCATGCCATTCACGCATTCCTACCTCATTCCCATCATCCGCGTCCCTTATGCTGATTTCCAGAATCACGCATCCATCTTACTCAGTTCTCCTATCGGTCAACCGAGTATCTCTAGTTGACGTGTGTTTACATCTTAAGGATTTAGTCGGTACGAAAATTTGCATCAACATCTTGGCGCAAAAAAAAGGCCCCAACTTGAACATTCCGATTGAAGCTTGCTTTAATCATGCTTTAAGACAATTACCACCAAGCTGGCTGTAGCATTCCATTGAAATGATGCGGCGAACGAGAGTCACTAGCAGTCAAACCGACGCAAACCAGGTTGACATCCCCATGGCAGATGGTCCTAGAAACATTTGAGAGGTTGCCAACAACATTCTGTCAATCATTCATCTCCCCTTTGGGGAAAACCACCAAAACATGAATATTCCTAGTCCCAAAAATTTGCCAGTTGTAGAAATTTTCTGATCAATCACCAACGCAATCAGTAATCTCCAACGAGAAGTAACTGATATGGAGGGGGGGTAGGGGATCGCAGATAATCTTCTGAACCAGTAGTGCCTCGTTTTGCCAACACCCAATTGGGAACACAAGCCGCCGAAGAAATTTTGGCACGGCAGGAGGTTTGCGACATAGTCAACCCTCTGAGAAGAGATCATCAGATCCAAGACACCCAGGGCGAGACTTGGGAAAACAACCAATAATAGAGGAGACAAACCACCAAGGGCTTGTCCTTTCCCGACACAGGAACGGCCAAGCTCATTGTGACAAAAATGTCACACAAGCACATTCCCAGTGGATACATTCAAACCATGTCCAACAACATGACGTTCAAAATCCACGTGCTAGCATCAACCTGCGTCGCAGCAGATCTTAGGAATCAACCTCCGATAGTCCATACTATTCGAGCAAGCATGATTCCTCCTCGCGTGTGAGTGCACCCCATAGAGAAAACCAATATAATCGTGAGCCAGATCTCCGCAGGCATTTGAATTCACTAAAGCTCGATCTTCGTCATTTGCTTAGTTAGAATAGGGGAAACGCCTTTCCTCTAGGCAACGCCCGGGGTGGTGTGCAGTTGAAGGAAATACAAAGGATGCTTAACAATTTGCCTATCCAGCAAATCGAACATACGATGATAGCCTTCGATTCCCCGTTTCCAGAAGAGATGTGTCTTGCACCCTTGCCAATAGGGTTCAAGACCCTAGATATCAAGTTCAGTAGGGAAGGCGACCCCCAAGACCGCTTGACGCTTTCAATGACCTGATGGAGCTACACAAGGTATCCGATCTCACTAAGTGCAGGTGTTTCACAGTTACTCTCATGGGTGATGCGAAAAGGTGGTATAAAAGACTTCCCCCGAACTCAATCCATGTTAGGAAACAATCTAACTCATGGCAGCAGAAAAACAAAAATAAAATAGTGATTGATTCCATTTTAAGCTAAGATCAGGATACATATATTACAGATAATATGTTAAATCAAATATTCTGCAATAATATGAACAATCAGAGTAAAGATAAGAGTTCATACGCACGTTTGGAGGCTCTTTCGAACCTATCTCTAACTGGGTTTACTACTGATTCAAAGTAGAATCGAACCAGCAGTAGTCCACACGAAGATAACCCGAAGAGCTAAAGAGGGATTTACTAGATCCTCTTTAGTCTTAAGAATCAAGAACAAGTGTTATTTAAATGAAAAGTGTTATTTAATTCATAAAACACATGCACTTAAATCAATACATACAACTATGGTTTACATGATATAGTAGATAATGCCTTTTATTGATTAATAAACATTATTACAAATACTCAATTCCACAATAATTGATTGGCTCTAGGGCACCTACTCCAACAATCTCCAATTTGTACTATAGTCAATCATTCATGCACTCAACATTGAATGACCCAAGTGCCCATCATGCTTTTGCTACAATAGAAACTTCAATAATGGGTTAGTAGGTATTCTGCAAATCTACACATTCCCTTTCTGGTCAATCTCTTAGATCAGATTGAATCAACTAAGTATGTGTTTGGATTACTGGTGTGACTGTGATTCCTCAGCCACAATAATGGCTCCATTGTTATTGCAGTAGAACTTTAATGGATCAGCAATGCTTGGAACCATATCAAGTTTAGTAATGAACTTCTTGATCCAAACCGCCTACACGACTACATTAAATAATGTAATATACTTAGCATCAATTGTAGAATTCGAGCATTTCCAACTCACTGCAACTACTTTGAGGCAAAATATACAATCCCAAATTACGAACTATAATCATCTTTATCCGTTTGAAAATAGCATCATAGTATCCTCTTACAATGAGCTCATCTTCCCCTTCATAATCCAAGAACATATGCTTAAGCCTTTTCAAGTAGTTAAGGATGTTCATTGACACTCATCCAATGTCACTCACTTGGATCTGATTGATATCTTCTACGAGTGTTGAATGCACATAAGACATCAATCTAAGTACATAACATATTGCTCACTTAGATCTTATTGATATCTTCTACAAGTGTTTAATGCACATAAGATATCATTCTGAGCATACAAACACAATATCGCTCACTTGGATCCGATTGATATTCCCTACAAGTGCTTGGTGCACATGAGACGTCAATCCGAGCATACAACCTGACATTGCTCACTTGAGTTTGATTGATGTCCACTACAAGTGCTTAATGTACATTAGATATCAATCTGAGCATACAAGATGGATCCACTTGTTGAAGCATGTGAGATCCTCTTTATTCTATTTCTCTCATCGTGTGGTTAAAGACATATATTCTTAGAGAGATAGACACCATGTATCATCGAAAGAAATCTCTTCTTGGATCAGTACCTTGTCTATGTACTCTGACTTAGTTTAAGCAACATACCAGATCTATCACGATAAATATTCATTCAGAGAATGTAGGTTGTTTCTCCTAAGTCCTTCGTGAAGAAGCACTTGGATAACCAAGTCTTTACCGGTTGCAAGTTCGGTATGTCATTCCTAATCAGAAGTATGTCATCGACATACAACACTAGGAATGCTACTGCGCTCCCACTTACCTTCTTGTAAACACAGGCCTCATCTTCGTTCTTGATAAAACCGAATTCTTTTACGGCTTCATCAAAACGAATGGTCAAGTTCCTTGAAGCTTGCTTGAGTCCATATATGGACCTTTGCAACTTGCATATCTTATTAGCCTTTCCATCAAGAATGAAACCATTGGGTTGTGTCATATACACATCCTCTTCAAGGTTTCCATTCAAGAAAGCAGCTATGACATTCATTTGTCAAATCTCACAATCATAATATGTAGCAATCGCAAGCATAATCTAGATGGATCTAATCATGGCTACCGACAAAAGGTTTCTTCTTAGTCAATACTATGAATTTGTTTGAAACCTTTGGTAGCCAGTCTTGCTTTATATGTATGCACCTTGCCATCCATGTTAGTCTTCTTCTTGAAGACCCATTTACACCCTATGGGTGGGTTTTACCCCTTCAGGTGAATCCACCAGAAAACCATGACTGGTTCTAGTAGATGGAGTTCATTTCAGATTTTATGTCCTTAAAGCATTTAACAAAATCTGGATCCGATACAGCTTTATCGTAGGTTCTGGGTTCATTGTCTTAGTAGACCAGTACGTCACCACGTTGAGTAACGAGAAAACCATATCTCTCAGACTCATGACGTACTCTCCCAAATCTATGTAGCTCATGTGCTACCTGAGGTGGTTCACTTTGATCCATAAATTGTGGAGTAACCTTCTCGCGATGTTCAACCACCTCTTGTGGCACATCTACCTGTCTTTTGTCTAATATATCTTGTGGTACTAGAACTTTATCAAGTTCTACTTTTCTCCCACTAGTACTTCTTAGAAAAATTCCTTTTCTAGGAAGACACCAATACGAGCGACAAAAATTTTGCGCTGTTCTGGATGGTACAAATAGTATCCTTTGGTCTTCTTAGGATACACCATGAATATACATATACAGGATTTCGGGCCCAGCTTGTTCGAAGTCAATTTCTTGAAATAAGTTTCGCAAACCCAAATCTTTAGATAAGACAAGTTGGGCATTTGCCCACTCCATTGATCATATGGAGTCTTATCTACAGACCTTGGTGGCACACGGTTAGGTACGTGAGTCGTAGTCTCTAAAGCACAACCCAAGAACTATGTGGATAGATTACCAAAAAACTCATCATGGGCCTAACCATATCAAATAAGGTCTTATTCCTCCTTTCAGATACACCATTATGCTGGGGTGTACACAGAGATACGAGTTTTAATACTATCCCACATTCTTTTAGGTATGTTCAGCTCAACTTTCCATAGTTGACATAGTTATCATTTTGAGATTATCTTTATTGTCTATCTTAAGAACATATTATTATGAAACAATTCCATAAAGAGTATTATTTACATTCAAGGACAATAATCCATTAGTAAAGTAATACTCTCATTTGTCCAAAGTGGACACAGAAATATAATTTCTAGAAACTGAAGAAAGATCATAATAATCCACGAGTTCTAAGAAACAAGTCAATTGACAAAATCAGACGATAAGATCCTACAACAAATGCAGCACCACTTGCTTCATTTCCAACTGGTAGGTCCACCTCTCCCTCGGCGAGCAATCTACTCTGCCGTAGTCCCTGCACATCAATCAAATGTGAGTACCACATCTTGTGTCAATAACCTAAGATGTTAACGGGAGAAGTTAATCTCAAAAATGTACCTGATGAAGAAGTAACATTCTTCTTCCCTTTTGCTAGGAAGGCCTTGTAATGTTTCCTTCAGTGGCTAGGATTCCCACAGTGAGGACAAACGCCTTTCCTTTCTATAATAGTTCTTTCCAATGACTTATGAGCCCTTACCTTATCACTTGAGTTGGCTTCAACCAACGTCAACGTTTCTGACATTTTCATGCCCGACTAAGTTGCCTTCAACATATCCAAAAGCACGAAAAGAGTATTCTTCTTATTATCCTCAATGAAATCATAGACAAATTGAGAGTAAAAATCTAGCAAAGACTGTAATATTAGGTTTATCGCTAAACCTTCACTAAGTCTACATCCCAAAATCTGAAGCCTGTTCATAGACTCAGTCAACTTGAGTATATGATCGCCAATTTTGGTGCCTTCTTCCATCCTACATCTGAATAATGATTGAGACACCATATGCTTCTCATTTCTTTGAAGAAAATGAAGAATAGAAGCTAAGTCCATCTTCTGGCACTACTGTCGCAGTAATGGTGTCATTGATGCAAGCACAATGTATCTAGTCATTTCTGCTTTCGCATCATGTGTATGCTTCACATATACATACCTAGTCTCATGGATAAAACTATCAGCAGGCTCTGGTGACAAAGCCTGCTCAATGGTGTATAATCTATCGCTTGACTGAAGTATATCGTTTATAATTCTATACCATATAATTCTATACCAGTCAATGAAATTCCCACCATTCAATTTCTCTCCCAGTTTGATGATTTGTCGCAGTGATGTTGGGATCATTTTGCTCAATTTTAAGTGAATCTACAAGTACAGAATAAGTAACCGTTATTACAATGTTTATTATTATTGTTTAATAAGGTCTTTTATTAAACAATCACTCCCACTATTTTCCTCAAGTCAATAGCCCTCCCTATTAACTCGGGAAAGCCCGTTGGTTTTCTTAGTGGACTGAGATCCCATCTAGCCCATTTCAAACCTTCGCTTTAGCGAACAAGCTAAAATGGGTTGATTAGGTAGGCCAACAAACTTAATCCACACCAGTTGATAGCTCCCACTATCAACCTCAAATGTGAAGAAGCCAACAAGCCAATCACACAATCCAATGGCCTAGCCATCATCCTCAAGTGTGATTCTCAATATCAGTAGAGTGGACACTACATGTCGCCACGTATACTTAAAAAGTGTACTTCTTTACTTTGCCTATGACTCGTTTATCAACCTTCGCTTTGGCGAACAAGCAAAATTGTCATTTTAAGTTGACCCATCACCATTAAGAAAACTCCAATGAATTTTAAGCTCCCACTGGTAAAAGTGTACCCTTTGCTTTGGCGAACAAGGTTCCGACGAACAGTGGCTTGATTAAAACCATGGTGATGGAAGGCATACGTGACTTAATATACTTTAATTGAGGGTTTTATTTAATGTCTCACCAGATTATTATATTTGTTAGAATGACATTGTTTGGCATGTTATTAAATATTCAACCTTAGCATGCATTCTAAACAAAATATTAAACATGCCGGTACATGGCCCAACTAAAACCGATTTCCTTGAGCCTAAGGAATCGGTAGGTCACCTAGGGACCCTGCAATAAAATCTTGAGTCTTCAAGTATGATTGTCTCTTCCTTGATCCGTCTTCAAGTACATTACAAAAACATCATTCTAAATTTACAGTGAAAATAATTATACAAAAATCTTTACATCAATAAATTTAGAAACCTCGATTTACATTCGAGAGGAATGAGATGAGAAAAGAATGTACATCTAGAAGGGTAGAAAGGCAGGACACGTAGGCCCTATTTAAAAAATTACAACCATACATACCAAAAAATTTTAAAACATTCACCATAGGTCAAAGGCTCATGTATCGAGCACCATACAATATTCAAACAAGTACATTGCATTCATTCAAAAACAATCAATTTTTAAATTGGGTGGGTGAATTATTAATTACCCTTTGACAATTTGTAAATCTCCATTTGGTCTAAAAGTTCTAAAACTTTTCACTTTGGCCCCAGCGCACTCGAAAGTACGCTCGCCACGGCGATGGGTTATATCGCTGTGGCATGCACTGGTCATTGTCACGCACGCTTAATGTGCGATTGCTGCGGTAAGCGCATCTTTCGTCAGTCCTCACGTTAGACTACAATCGCCGCAACGATGAGTTATATTGTTGCGGCGAGTGTTGATTTATTAATCAACGCGTACGACAAAACAACAATCGCCATAGCGATGGGTTATATCGCCGCAGCAAGCGTACACTGATTTATAACGAATCAGTTCAACCAGCCACATAAAAATACGCCAAATGGATTTTGCAATCAATCTCATGATCTGATCTCAACAAAAATACAATTCCCAATTTACCAATCTTGCAGATCATCAACAAATTAATTAATCAAGTATAATGAATCAATTGATTTCTCAAAACATGCTCTCTGAGTAGAATTTATACAGATTTAACAAATCAACATGTTATCAATCAAATACATGTTATCGAATAAACATTATACTGTAAATCTGGTACCCTAGGCTTTGATACCATTGTTAGGAAATGATCTAACCCATGGCAGTGGAAAAACGAAAATAAAACAACGATCGATTCTATTTTAAGCCAAGATCAGGATACAGATATTACAGATAATATGTTAAATGAAATATTTTGTAGTAATATGAACAATCAGAGTAAAGATAAGAGTTCATACGCACATTTGGAGACTCCTTCGAACTTGTCTCTAACTAGGTTTGCTACCAATTCAAAGTAGAATCGAACCAGCGGTAATCCACATGAAGATAACCCGAAGAGCTAAAGAGGGATTTGCTAGATCCTCCTTAGCCTCAAGAATCAAATGAATTTGATTCATACAAAGTAAAGTGGGATGGGGTATAGAGTAGTCTGGAGCTTTTCAATGAATATGATATAAAATCACTTAAATGAAAAGTGTTATTTAATTCATAAAACACATGCACTTATATAGTGCATGTGAAACCCTATTCCACTTAAGAATAGGCTTAGACACCAACCCAAACAACCCCTATGTCCAAACAGCCCCATTTAGATATTTTTATTTTAATTATTATTATTCCAATTAAATTAAATTAATATATATATATATATTAACATTTAACAATAACAATAATTCATTTAAATATATACGTACACATATTTAAATATAATCTCACTTGTTTAATTTTAATATCAAATTAAATAAAGGCAACAGCCTCAGCAAATTTAATTGCACTGTGAGATTATCAAAATACCCTTTCACCTAAAAAGACAAAAACGCCCTTCTCACAAACTGATTCTTAAATTATCTTCTATGTGTGTGACCCGTAGGCTCTTCATCATACTGGTAGTGTGTAGTATTGCGATCAAAACCAATTAATTGTCTCACTACACACAAACCAAGATTGACCCCCAGCAAGGCATCATGGCCACCCGATAGATTCGGATTCAGCGAAGTAGCTACCTGTCAACGATATGATTATCGTACAATCAAATCCTTTCATCATATGTTATCTCATCGAGACTGTGGCACAGAAATAGTGTCAACCTCAGTTACTCTTGATATATTTGTATTCAGTTACTGGACCAATAACCAGAATAATGAATTGGATTGAGCAACAACTCAATCCCACTATGATCACAGATTTACTGTCATTGTCATTAACTGAATTGCACCGTGAGATAACTTTTCCCATACTCGGGAGTGATGAATCCTATGTCAATCCACCATAGTCTTGATACACTCCTCGATGCAGCCAATCACTGTCGTATTGACAGCTCTGAATAGAACTGCATTGAGTTAGTGTCAAACTACACCAATCGGTGCACAAGTGTAATAACTGCTTTTTACTAGTATACTTTAGAACATGTACAATAAAAACATACATAATTAGCATATGAAAATAGTTGGGCCCAAATTTTTTTCTTTACTTACAAAACATAATTCTTTACATATATCAAAATAACAAGTACAACAACTTAGCAACAGTGGACAGTAATGCCAATCCTCCCCGCTTGTTAACGTCCTACCGCTGCTCACCTATTTCCTGCAAAAATATGGAAAAACAACTAGGTGAGCATAAAAATGCTCAGTAAGTAAATCCCTTAACTCTTCTCCTTCTTAGGTTCTTTCCTTACTTAATTCCTTCTCTTTTCTTTCTCTGTTTCTTACTCTCACTGTTCTTTTCTTTCTTTCTACTTCTCTTTGCTCTTTCTTTCTTATTCTTTCTATTCTTCCTAACCATGATGAAATTCATGGCAATATGCATGAATAAAATGCATATGCAATAATGCATAAAATGCTTTTTCTTTCTTATTTCTATTTTCTTGTTCTATTTCTTTTCTTTTCTTTTTCTTTCTTGTTTTTCTTTTCTTGGCTTGTTCAAGCCTTCTCATTCTTTCTTATTCTTATTCTTTGCCGATCGGACTCGATTGATGTATGGATTTGGAACCTTGGCCGTGTGAGTGAGTACAGTCCTCATCTACATGCACTCTTGCGGACCGTACAACTTCTTCTTTCTTCTTAGGCCACTCAATTAAGGTGGCGTGCATGTATGAATTCTTCTCGGTACAACCCTCATCCACATACACTCTTACGGGCCGTACAATTCTTCTTCTTCTTATCCCACTCAATTAAGGTGGCGTGTATGTGGGAATTTCTTCTTAGCACTCATGGTTCCCCATCACAACAACCTATTCTTTTCTCTTCTTTAACACTCTTTAATTCTTTAATGCTTATTCTTCCTTTCTCTTTATTCTTAGAGTGTTTTATTCTTTATTCTTTATTCTTTCATAAGTTTGTACACATACACAATTATATGCATGTGGATGGCTCATGCTTAAAATTTCTTACTTACATGCACTTATGAAATGCACATATGCAATGTTGCATAAAATTAAGGTTTCTACCCAACTCATACTTCACTTAGGCATTTCATCAAACAATAATTGTGCATGAACAAACCCTAATTTAATTATCATTCTATTGGTTTCTTAAACCACCCAAATTGAGAGAAAAACTCTCTTATATCATCACCATACCTACACGGCACAAACACTCCCAAAAGATTTCTCCAATTCTTCCAATTTCAACCCATCATCAAACCATCACATACACTCCTCATATTCAAATATATCCAACAACAAGCATAAATAATCATCAATCTCATCTCAATTTCTCAATAATCATAACATATACATATTTAAAGGAAATCTCTACTCACTTGATTTTCTTAAACTTTAACTTGAGTTGGATTTTGAGTGGAATTTACTTACCTTATGCTTGAGTAGTCTCTCCTAAGCTCTCTACTCTTGTTGGATTCAAATCTTCTCTTAACCCTAAGCATAAACTTCATAAGAACTCAACTTTTACACAAATAAATCATAGATAAAGAGCATGAATTCTTACCTTTTGATGCCTAGAATCAAAACCCTATGAAAATCTACTCAAAAGCCCTCAAATTCCTTGGAGAAGTGAATGAAAATTTGAGAGAAAATGGAGGAGGAGAGTGGCGGTGGAATGAAGGAAATAAGGGTTACAAACCCTTATCATCTTATTTTATAAATATGCTTTCCCATTTTGCCCTTACACTTTTTTAGAAATTCCATCATTGTCCCTTAGTCAAGTACCATAATGCCCTCATTTTTATTGTATTCTTTATGAAATTCTATCTCTTTTCACTCTCCACAATTTTAACTAATTTTGAGTAAAAAGACTATTTTACCCTTAATACAAGTTTAAGGCATTTTCTTCATATTCTCTTAAAATAATTCTAACAAAAATTAACTAAGGGCTATAAAACATAATTTAAATCATGTACCTCCATGTTGGGAGTTACAACAAGGCGCTCCGGTGATCTCAAGTCTAAGGATCACATGCACCACCATTTGTTAGAGGATTTGTTCCATAGACACTAAGGTTACCATCCATATGGAATCCTCTGGTGGGTCAGTCTAGTGAACTTGCCTATATCAAGCAGCCATGTGTTGCACCAGGTTGTCGCCAAACAACCTTGACAAGTGAGATCAGTCACTGCCTTTCGACAGGGTCATTCAACACTATGATAGCCTTACCATATTATCTGTGCCCTTGGTCAGATCAATATTGGGGTTACGAACGTTTCTAGAATGGCCACCATATGTGCTCATAGGGTTCTCACTATCAAGATTTGAAACACTTGATACCTTCGTCATGGTTCTACCATTCTAAGTACATATATCAATACATACAACTATGGTTTACATGATATAGTAGATAATGCTTTTTATTGATTAATAAACATTATTACAAAAAGTCAATTTCATAATAATTGATTGGCTCTAGGGCTCGGCACTAGTTCGCGAAGCTTTACCTATAGCAATTCTAGGCTCAACGTAGGTTTGCAATACCAATAAGCTATCTTAGTAACATTCACTGAGAGAAATGAGAGAGCTTGACTTCGTATCTAAAAAGATTCCAAATGGAATAGAGCAAGGTAATTGACACGTCAGAGAAAGCCATAAAGATGCTCCTAATTTCTGGTGTGAGACCACGGACAGAATTGTGGAAAGATCTCCAAAAGGAAGATCGCATATCTCTCACCCAATTCTATAGGATGACAGAGAAATACCAGCGAATAGAATATTCACTAGCCGCTCTAAGTGGCACGACCTTAACCAGCGCCCTCACCTGTCAACCCGAGCGAATAGGGGGTCACAAGAGAGACAATCACGACCTTGACTGATGTTGGCCCCTGAAGAGGCCACGGGTGGAACTTATGAGGGAAGACAATCTAGTTCCCCAGTTCAGCGACTCCACAGCTCTAGTTGCCCCAATCAAAGGTATATTTGTGGTCACTGAGGATGCCAAGCCATTACCACCACCGAACAAAATGAAAAGACCTCACAACAGGCAAGATTCCCAAAGGTATTGTAGATATCATAAAGAAATCGACTACAACACCAACGAGTGTTGAGCTTTAAGGAACGCCATAGAAGATCTAATATGAAAAGGGCATCTAAAGGAATATGTGGGCTAGCCAAGAGCCCCAAGGAGCTATGAAGAATGCAACCTCCAGCAACCGAACACTTTTAGTCATCAAGTGTGAATGATCTCTAAAGGACCCTTGGTCGTTGAGACGTCTAGGCGAGCAAGGCTCTAGCACGCTCGAGAGACCAAGACCTAACTGATGCCATAGATTTGGACAGTTGAGACACGACAAGCCAAGAGAATGAAAACAAAAGACAAAGTAATTAGCTTCACAAAAGAAGAAGCCAAACTAGTGACACATCTCCACCGCGACGCACTAGTAATAAAAGTGAAAATAGGCAATTGTGACGTCTTCATGATCCTGATCGATAATTGAAGCATCGTAAACTTAATCCAAGCCAATGCATTCATAAGGATGGGGTTCACTAAACACAACCTAAAGCCTTCCTTGGCACCATTGTACGGATTCACGGGCAACCGGTCAATGCCATGGGGCGCTATCATGCTACTTGTAATAGTGGGTGAGAAGCAACACAAGGTGAAGCTAATGGTTGACTTTTTGATCGTAGATTGCTAGCCAGTTTACAATGCAGTCCTTGGGCGACCCTTCGTAAAGATTCTATCAGCGATCACCTCGGTTGCTTGTCAAGCTATGAAATTGCCCACTCCCACCACCATCAAAATAGTCATGAGTTCACAAAGAGACTCCAGGGATTGCCTTAACCGAGTTATCGACCTTGCCGAGAGAGAAAACAACAACAAGCAATAGCCGCCAGCACGTTAAGTCTTAACTATCCCATGAAATCAGTCAACGAAGACCCGTGTCGGGGCTTCAAATATAAAATCCACATAATAATGTACTTCCTTATAAAAAAAAAATAAAGGCACCATCCAACCACTAAAGTTCACCCAAGAGACGACCACGTCACCTAGGTTTTGTTTCAATGACTTAGGATCAATGGAACCATAGTTATAACTCGAGGTCTCTTACTTAAGACAACAACATGGTCATAACTCAGGGGCCAGGCTCCTAAGAAAAACGATGTCACCAAAACTTAAGAAAGGAGGGAGGACAAACTCCCATAACTCGGTGAATCCCAATTCAAAAGATCATCCACTGATCTACACTTGATGAAATGACACTGAGGTGGATCCAATAGTCCTCAACAATAACAACTCAAGAAAGTCCATGACCCCAGCTTGGCATGGCCTTGAGGATGGATCCACGATAAACACTTGAAGAAGGCCCTCCAGATCAACAGCCATTGTGCTATCATAAGCTCTAGGGCCAAACCCAAAGTGACTGTCAAAACTAGCCTCGAACAAAGCGGGGTTGAAGACCTAATTTTATCCCATACAAAATAGCAATTTTAAAGACCCCAGAAAATGAGTGTTCTTCATTAAAAAGCCAATCACAACAAACTTGGTGACAGTTACTCCCTACGACAAGCAAAACCTAAAAAAGAAAGAAAAAAGAAGAAAGACATTTACAAGTATGAAGTGCGTAGAAATTTTTTTGATTCAATCATTGTTTAAAAATACATATAGCATGGCAGCAAAAAGAAATTAGGCTCCCAATAAACCTAGGCCTCGAGAACAAGATCTTCAGCAGTAGGAGAAAGTCCATTAGAAGCCTCCTTAGATTACCAACGACAGTATCGTCGCCTCTTAGCGCAGTTTCATTCAGAGGCAAAGAGGTTGACTACTCACAAGGAATATCCCTTGCTCCACTCTTGCCCAAACGTTGGGGGTAGGATGCCTTTGAGGAGTATCTCCTGCTACCTCCGTAACAACCTTCCTTGTCTCTTTGTGATAGTACGACGGAAGAGAAGAGAAATTAGTCGTCAGGTTACACTCCTACATCGACCTGAGGATGGAAAGACACGTATACCAAGCAACAATCGCACAACTTTGGTTCTCCACAGAAACTTCTTCTTCCAGCTTGGCTAACCTTTCCCAAGCGTTAGACACCTTAACAGTATGCCGCTCAAGTCCGACCTCAAGTCTACAACTTGATCCATAACTATATCAACCTCCACGATCGTTGCCTTGCACCTCTCTTTGAAACTTAGTAACCAATGCAATCGAAAAGTCTCTCTCAGCCACATGACCCTGGCACCCTCAAACATTGTGAGCTTCATTGCAAACTCTTCCTCTTTCCCAGCCAACAAAAATTGAGAAGCTTTAGTTTGCCTCTCCAGTCCTACCCTCGATTGAGCGAGCTCCTCCTCATGACCAACAATCTTATCCTCATAAGACTTTCGGATCAAATCTACATCTTCCCAAACCCTAGTAGCCTGCTCTAGGAAAGGATAACAATCCCAAAACAACGAAGAAAGCACACCATGGGTCTACAGGGAAGAAAACCAAATCTCGTTATGACACAACATACTCCAGCCAAGATAAACAAAAAAAAAGTATAATACGTACCTGTATGAAAAAGACAAGTGCTCGCTAAAACAACCCTAGAAACGAAGAAGCAAGCCCACTTTAAGAAGACCCCTTAGAAGTTGCCCCTATCGATGCATTTTGGAAGATTGAGGAAGAGAAAGGAAGAGAGAAATTTTCTCTTCAAAGTCTCTCACCCAGGGCTCAAATGACTTAAATTGAATAAACCTAAATTTGTTTTCTTTAAATAATGAAACAAATTTCCATTCCACTCCCAAAGTTTAGCAACAACCCAAACTTAGGTGGAATCACATATAGGTCCCTATTTAATTATTTAATTAAATATTAATATTAACTTTAATAATTAAATTTATAATTTTTCTAAATTATTCCAATAATAAAATTGGACACAGGCTACAACCTCAATAAATTTAATTACATAGCAAAATTACCAGTATGCCCATTTGTCTAAAAGACAGATATGCCTTTCCAAAATTTACCATCCTTAAACTGTCTCCTAAGTGTGTGACCCGTAGGCTCCTCATCATATCGGCAATAAGTAGTATCGCGATTGACACCAATCAATCGCCTCACTACACACAGACCAAGATTGACCCGTAGCAAGGTATCATGACCACCTAATATATTCGGATTCAGTGAAACAGCTACCTATCAATAATATGTTTATCGTGCAATCAAATCTTTTCATCATCTGTTATCTCATCAAGACTGAGGTATAGAAATAGTGTCAACCTCAGTTACCCTTGATGTGTTTGTATTCAATTATTGGACCAATGACCAAAATAATAAATTGGATTGGGCAACAACTCAATCCCACTGTGGCCACAACTTTAGTGTCATTGCCATATACTGAATCGCGCCGTGATGAATCATCTGTTGATCCACCATAGTCTTGATACACTCCTTAATGCAGCCAATCATTACTATATTGATGGCTCTAAATATAACTATGTAAGGCCAGTGTCAAACTACACCAATCGGTGCACAAGTCGCTCCAGTGATCTCAAGTCTAAGGATCACATGCACCACCATTCGTTAGAGGATCTATTCCATAGACACTAGGGTTACCATCTATATGGAATCCTCTAGTGGGTCAGTCCAGTGAACTTGCCTATAGTAAGCACCTATGTGTTGCACCAAGTTGTTGACAAACAACCTTAACAAGTGAGATCAGTCACTGCCTTTCGACAGGGTCGTTCAACACTATGATAGTCTTACCATATTATTTGTATCCTTGGTCAGAATAATACAAGGGCTATGGACATTTCTAGAATGGCCAACATATGTGATCATAGGGTTCTCATTATCAAGATTTGAAACACTTGATACCCTCGTCATGGTTCTACCATCCTAAAGACATTTATCAATACATATCAATATGATTTACACGATATAGAAGAAAATGTCTTTTATTGATTAATGAATATTATTACAAAGAGTTAATTCTACAATAATTGATTGGATCTAGGGCACCTACTCTAACACGAATCTCCAAGGAAGGTTAACTAGGCTGTTGGGAGGACATTCTTACTAGCCCTCCGCCAGTCGCTGAGACAGGTGGCAAAGGAAACATTTGACCTTGCCTTTTTGGGCAAGGGCAACCAAAATCCCATCCCTTCAAGATCGGAAAAGTTTGCCTGTGAGCCCTCCCATGGCTCACCCATCACTCTTTTAACTCCGACCACCCCTCTATAGGTGGCCATACTCTCTTCTCTTTTTGACGAGGGAGCAACTTTCCCCCCACATCAGAGTGGGCCTTAACTGAGCTCAGCAAGCCTCGCAATGACCTCGTTGAAGATGACTCAACGAGAGCACCCAATCTCAAAGGTAGGAAATTGGATGGTCTTCTCCCCTCTAGATAATGGTTGGGCTTAGGGATAAACGTCTTTGAGAAAATGAACCATCGTTAGAAAATCTATGGGAATTTACTACAGAAAGGAGAGAGAAAGGAAAGTTGAAGCTCACTCATCTTGTTCTCGAAAATGGTAGGAAAACGGGCTTTGGAGGAAGCAAGATACAAAAAAGAAGAAGTGGATAAGAAAGCTTCCAAAAAGTCAAATGATAGTAGATTGAAAAATTCTTTAACTTTTTGTATTTGATATTGATTTGAGATTTTTTTATATTTTATTTTATTAAATCTCGGTTACTTACAATTGATTTATGAGTTAAAATGATTGTAGACTGAAAAATTATTATTGATTGGAGGGGAAAATGTGTATACCTTTCTAAATTATCAAGAGTACAAGATAAGACATAAATATTCTACAGGTTTCACCTTTGGGTTCCTATATCTATATTTCACATGTTTGTCTATTTCTAATTTTCAAATGAATTTATATTCTCATTTTTTAATATCAATATGATTTCTCAAGTTGTTCAACTAACTATTACCATATGGTTTACTAGTATATGAATGGTAATGCTATAAACCTGGCTGATAAAAGTGACCATGTTGTAAACTTGGCTGAAAAAAGTGACCATGCTAAAGTGAATGAGACTTTGAGGTTGTTTAACAAACCTAGGCAACAACCGTGCAACTACGTTTCTTCGCGACAACCCTTTTCTCCAGCTTGGCTAACCTCTCTCGAGCCTTAGACACCTCAACAGTATGCCACTCAAATTCAACTTTAAGTCTACAACTTGACCCAAAACTGTCTCAATCTCCACGACCGCTACCTTCCACCTCTCTTTGAACTTAGTAACCAATGTCGCTGAAAAGTCTCTCTCGGCCACTTAACCCTAGCCCCCTCAGACGTTGCGATCTTTATTGTAAACTCTTCATCTTTCCCAGCAAGCAATAACTGAGAAGCTTCAGTTTGCCTCTCTAACCTTACCCTCGATTTAGCAAGCTCCTCCTCAAGGCCAGCAATCTTATCCTAATAAGACTTTCGGATTAGGTCTGCATCTTCCCAAACCCTAGTAGCCTACTCCAGGGAAGGATAACAATTTCGGAACAAAGAAGAAAGGATGCCATGGGTCTGTAGGGAAGAAAACCAAATCTTGTAATAACACAATGTATGCCAGCTAAGATAAACAAAGAAAGTATAATACATACCTACATGAAAGAGAAAAGCACTTGCAGGAATCACCCGAGAAACGAAGAAGCGAACCCACTTCCAAAAGACCCCTTGGGAGCTGCCTCTATCAATGAAGAACCTCTAGGGAACGTCAACTAGGCCATTGGGAGGACATTCCTACTAGCCTTCCACCAATCACTGAGACAGGCAGTGAAGGAAAAATAGAGGCTACTCCTAAGGCAACAACAAGACATCTGACCTTGCCTTTTTAGGGAAGGTTGACTAAAATCCCATCCCTTCAAGATCGGACAAGTCTGCCTGTGAGCCTTCCCGTGATTCACTTATCACTCTTTTAGCTTCGACCACCCTTCTATGGGTGGCCATACTCTCTTCTCTTTTTGTCGAGGGAATAATCCTTTTTCCCCCCTGGTCAGAGTGGGCTTTCATTGAGCTCAAGAAACCCCCAAATTACCTCGCCGAAGATAGCTCAGCAAGAGCACCCGGCCTCGAAGGCAAGAAATTAGACGGTCTTCTCCACTTTGGATAGTGGTTGGGCTTAAGGACAAACATCTTTGAGAAAGTGAACCATCATTAGAAAATCTACGAGAATTTACTACGAAAAGGAAAGAGAAAGGAAAGCTGAAGGTCACTCATCTTCTTCTCGAAAATAGTAGGAAAACAAGCGTTGGAGGAAGGAATATGAAGAAAGGAATAAGTGGATAAGAAAGCATCTAAAAAGTCAAAATCTAAGGTTAGCATGAACTTTAACTGTTTGTATTTGATATTGGTTTAAGTTTTTTTTTTTTTTTTTTTGTTAATTTTTTATTTTATTAAATCTTTGTTGCTTTAAGTTGATTTATGAGTTGAAATGATAGTAGACTGAAAATTTGTTATTGATTAAAAGGGAAAAGGTATGTACGTTTCTAAATTATCAAGAGTACAAGATAAGACATAAATCTTCTACAGGTTTTACCTTTGGGTTCCTATATCTATATTTCACATGTTTGGCTACTTCTAATTTTCATATGAATTTATATTCTCATTTTCAAATATCTATATGATTTCTCAAATTTTTCAACTAACTATTACCATGTGGTTTATAGGTCTGTGAATGGTAACACTATAAACCTAACTCATAAAAGTTACCATGTCGTAAACTTGGCTAAAAAAAGTGACCATGCTAAAGTGAAGGAGACTTTGAGGTTGTTTAACAAACCTAGGCAACAATCGCGCAACTACACTTCTCCGCGACAACCCCTTTTTCCAACTGGGCTAACCTTTCTTGAGCCTTAGACACCTCAACAATACGTCGCTCAAGTCTGACCTCAAGTCTAAAACTTGATCCACAACAGTCTCAACCTCCATGACTACTGCCTTGCACCTCACTTTGAACTTAGTGACCACTGTAGCCGAAAAGTCTCTCTCAGCCACTTAACCCTGGCCCCCTCAGACGTTGTGAGCTTCATTGCAAACTCTTCCTCCTTCCTAGCCTGTAGTAACTAAGAAGCTTCAGTTTGCCTCTCCAGTCCTACCCTCGATTGAGCGAGCTCCTCCTCACGACCAACAATCTTATCCTTATAAGACTTTCGGATCAGATCTGCATCTTCCAAACCCTAGTAGCCTGCTCTAGGAAATGATAACAATCCAGGAACAACGAAGAAAAGACGCCATGGGTCTGTAGGGAAGAAAACCAAATTTTGTTATGACACAACATAGTCCAGCCAAGATAAATAAAGAAAGTATAATGCATACTTGCATGAAACACACAAGTGCTTACTAGAACCACCCTAAAAACGAAAAAGCAGACCCACTTCCAGAAGACCCTTTAGAAGCTGCCCCCATCAAAGGACAAACCTCCGAGGAAGATTGACTAGTAAGTTAGGAGGACATTTCTACTAGCCATCCGTCCGTCACTGAGACAAGCGACAAAGAAAAATCAATTACTCATAGGACAGTAATGAGACATCTGACCTTGCCTGTTTGGGCAAGGGCGACTGAAACCCATCCCTTTGGGTTCGGACAAGTTTTTCTTTGAGCCCTCCCGTGGCTCACCCATCACTCTTTTAGCTCTGACCACCGCTCTATAAGTGGCCATACTCTCTTCTCTTTTTGCCAAAGGAGCAACCCTTTTTCCCCCCTTGTTACCTTAGGCCTTCACTAAGCTCAGCGAGACCCGAAACGACCTCACCAAAGATGGTTCAGCAAGAGAACCCAACCTCGAAGGTAGGAGACTGGACAGTCTTCTCCCCTTTGGATAGTGGTTGGGCTTAGGGACAAATGTCTCTAAGAAAGTGAACTATCGTTAGAAAATCTAGGGGAATTTACTACGAAAAGGAGCGAGAAAGGAAAGTTAAATCTCACTCATCTTGTTCTCGAAAATGGTAGGAAAACGGGCTTTGGAGGAAGCAAGATACAAAAAAGAAGAAGTGGATAAGAAAGCTTCCAAAAAGTCAAAATCCAAGGTTAGCATGAACTTTAACTATTTGTATTTGATATTGGTTTGAGTTTTTTTTTTTTTTTTTTTTTTTTTTTTTTTTATTTTATTAAATCTTGGTGTACTTAAAGTTGATTTATGAGTTGAAATGATAGTAGACTAAAAAATTATTATTGTTGTAGGGGAAAAGGTGTGTACCTTTCTAAATTATCAGAGTACAAGATAAGACATAAATCTTCTACAGGTTTTACCTTTGGGTTCTTATATCTGTATTTCACATGTTTGGCTATTTTCTTTTCATATGAATTTATATTCATATTTTCGATATCTATATGATTTCTCAAGTGTTTAACTAACTGTATCCATATGGTTTACAAGTCTGTCAATGGTGATGCTGTAAACTTGGCTAATAAAAGTGACCATGTTGTAAACTTGGCTGAAAAAAGTGACCATGCTGTAAACTTGGCTGAAAGAAGTGACGATGCTAAAGTGAAGGAGACTTTGAGGTTGTTTAACAAAACCAGGCAACAACTGGCAACTATGCTTCTCTGCAGCAACCCCTTTTTCTAGCTCGGCTGACCTCTCCCGAGCCTTAGACACCTCACCAGTACACCGCTCAAGTCCGACTTCAAGTCTGTAACTTGACCCACAACTATCTCAACCCCACGACCACTGCCTTGCACCTCTCTTTGAACTTAGTAACCAATGTCGCCGAAAAGTCTCCCTCAACCATTTAACCCTGGCCCCTCTCAGATGTTGCGAGCTTCATTGCAAACTCTTCCTCTTTCCCAGTCAATAGAAACTAAGAAGTTTAAGTTTGCCTCTCCAACCCTACCCTCGATTGAGCAAGCTCCTCCTCAAGACCAACAATCTTATCCTCATAAGAATTTTGGATTACGTCTACATCTTCCCACACCCTAATAACCTGCTCCAAGAAAGGATAACAATCCCAAAACAACAAAGAAAAGACATCATGGGTCTACAAGGAAGAAAACCAAATCCCGTTATAACACAATGTACGCCAGCCAAGATAAACAAAGAAAGTATAATACATACATGCATGAAAGAGACAAGAGCTTGCTAGAACGGCCCAAGAAACGAAGAAGCGAACCCACTTCCAAAAGACCCCTTAGAAGATACCCCAATCAATACACAAACCTCTAGGAAAGGTCGACTAGGCCATTGGGAGGACCTTCTTACTAGCCCTCCGCTAGTCATTGAGATAGGCAATGAAGGAAAAACTGTCTACTCCCACTATAGCAACAAAACATCTTACCTTGCCTTTTTGGGCAAGGGCAACAAAATCCCATCCCTTCGAGATCGAAGAAGTCTACCAATAAGCCTCCCGTGGCTCACCCATCATCTTTTAGCTCAACCACCCCTTTACGGATGGCCGTACTCTCTTCTCTTTTTGCCGAAGGAGCAACCATTTTTCCCCCTCTTTAAAGTGGGCCTTCACAGAGCTTGACAAGCCCCAAAATGACCTTGTTGAAGAAGGCTCAGCAAGAGCACCCGGCCTCGAAGGCAAGAAACTAGACAATCTTCTCTGCTCTGGTTAGTGATTAGGCTTAGGGACAAACATCTCTGAGAAAGTGAACCGTCATTAGAAACGGGAATTTACTACGAAAAAGAGAAAGAAAGGAAAGTTAAAGCTTGCTCATCTTGTTCTCGAAAATGGTAAGAAAATGGGTGTTGGAGGAAGCAAGATGCAAAAAAGAAGAAGTGGGTAAGAAAGCTTCCAAAAAGTCAAAATCCAAGGTTAGCATGAACTTTAACTATTTGTATTTGATATTGGTTTGAGTTATTCTTTTTATTAATTTTTAATTTTATTAAATCTTAGGTGTTTAAAGTTGATTCATGAGTTGAAATGATAGTAGACTGAAAAATTATTATTGATTGAAGGGGAAAAGGTGTGTACCTTTCTAAGTTATCAAGAGTACAAAATAAGACATAAATCTTCTACAGGTTTTACCTTTGGGTTCCTATATTTCACATGTTTGGCTATTTCTAATTTCATATGAATTTATATTCTTATTTTCAAATATCTATATGATTTCTCAAGTTGTTCAACTAACTGTTAGCATATGGTTTACAAGTTTGTGAATGGTAATGTTGTAAACCTGGCTGATAAAACTGACCATGCTGTAAACTTGGCTGAAAAAAGTGACCATGCTAAAGTGAAGCTTTGCTTCACTGTCTGTATTTAGCTAGCATGAAATCATATAAGTTCTTCAAATACCCTATTCTTTCTTTGATCGAGCTTGGGTTGGCAGGACAAAACCCAAACTTGATCAAACTGTCAAGGGTGATCAATTGCTCAACGTTCTGAGTTGACTCCGAAAGCTCGCAAAAGTGCAAGACTCGTTGCTGAAACTCCTTGGACAAGTAGGGCTCCTCACGATCACCTGTATAAGGGAAAGAGAGTGTTAGGAAACGATCATACATGGCAGCGGAAAACAAAAATTATTTACATCATAGATCGTTCCTTCGAACCAAGATCAGGGCACAAATTTACAGTTTATACATTATATTAGAATTTGCAGAAAAATCAGTTTAGAGTTTAAGAAATCATATGCACGTTTGGAGGCTCCTCCAACTTGTCTCTGAACGGATTTTACTACCGACCCAAGAGTAGGATCGAACTAATGAAGTCCACACAAAGATAACCCCTAGGAACTAAAGAGGGATTTGCTAGACCCTCTTTAGCCTTAAGAACCAAGAAGAAATCAAAAGATATTTGATTCAAGCAAAAGAGGCAAACTGGCGTGGGAGAGAAGGGGGCTGGAATTTTTAGTCTAAAATGATTGAACGAAAAAACTTATTTTAATTCACAAAGTGTTGCACTTATATAGTGCACACTTTGCCCTATTCCACCATGGAATAGGCTTGGGCACCAACTCAAACACCCCTTGTATCCAAACAACCCCATTTAGATATTTTAATTTTAATTATCATTATCTCAATTTAATTTAATTAATATATATAATATATTAACATTTAACAATAACGATAATTTATTTAAATATATGCGAATACATATTTAAACATAATCTCACTTAGATAATTTTATTATCAAATTAAATAAAGGCTACGACCTCAGCAAATTTAATTGCACTGTAAGATTACCAAAATACCCTTTTGCCTAAAAAGACGAAAACGCCCTTCTTATAAACTAGTTCTTAAATTATCTTCTATGTGTGTGATCCGTAGGCTCCTTATCATACTGGCAGTGTGTAGTATTGCAATTAACACCAATTAATCGTCTCACTATACACAGACTAAGATTGGTCTCTGGCAAGGCATCATGGCCACCCGATAGATTCGGATTCAGCCAAGCAGCTACCTATCAACAATATGGTTACCGTACAATCCAATCATTTCATCATCTGTTATCTCAACGAGACCGAGGCATAGAAATAATGTCAACCTCATTTACTCTCGATATGTATGTATTCAGTTACTAGACCAATGACCGGAATTATAAACTACATAGAGCAACAACTCAATCCCACTGTGGCTATAATTTTAGTGTCATTGTCATTTACTGAATTGCGCCGTGAGATAACTTCCCCCCGTACCCGGGAGTGATGAAGCCTTTATCGATCCACCATAGTCTTGATACACTCCTTGATGCAGCCAATCACTACCGTATTGACAGCTCTGAATAGAATTGTGTTGGGCTAGTGTCAAACTGCACCAATTGGTGCACAAGGCGCTCCAGTAATCTCAAGTCTAAGGATCACATGCACCACCATTTGTTAGAGGATTTATTCCATGGACACTGGGTTACCATCCATATGGAATCCTCTGATGGGTCAGTCCAATGAACTTGCCTACAACAAGCACCCATGTGTTGCACCAGGTTGTCACCAAACAACCTCGACAAGTGAGATCAGTCAATGCCTTTCGACAGGGTCGTTCAACACTATAATAGCCTTACCATATTATATGTGCCCTTACTTCAAAATAATATTAGGGCTATGGATGTTTCTAGAATGGCCACTATATGTGCTCATAGGGTTCTCACTATCAAGATTTGAAACACTTGATACCCTCGTCACAGTTCTACCATTTTAAAGACATATATCAATACATACAATGATGATTTATGCGATATAGTATAAAATGTCTTTTATTGATCAATGAACATTATTACAAAAAGTTAATTCTATAATAATTGATTGGCTCCAGGGCATCTACTCTAACAGAAAGAACATAATGTCTCTATCAGAAAAGTCTCTCTCGAGGGAATAATTGGATAAAGTTAGCCGATACCTACAGGCATCTTTGAAACCACCATTTCCTTCACAAGAATATAAGAAATAGTCAGAATTCCAACCGTCCAACTTGCTAGGGATCTTGGCTAATCCCTTCATATCAAAACGTTTGTCTATAGAAAAATAATAAAGCTCCCTTGACTTCTCTTCAGGGGGTAAACATTCACAAGCTCATCAACGGTGAGCTTATCGATACCACTCATTTGGTATGAAATATACATGTCAATCATACACAAATATGAGTTCGCCGTCAATTGGAGTGGGGTTACCCCCAAATACTCCATCACCACCAAGATAAACCGAAACGGAGGTACTAACACCTCAGACTTGAGAATGGTCTCCAAGATCACGGCCTAGCCAACATGAGGACTCTCTAGAGAACAATCCTTAACATAGCGGAGAGGACCAGCCAGGTCGTACTCTTCCCTTATGCGACCCAGCTCATCACTAAGGAGAGGATGCGTTGAGTTCTTGCGTGGCTTAATAATCACTGAAAGAATCGCGCCATCGTCCACCTACAAAGAATCCGTTTTCACCCCATTGGGCTGACCCCTAGCAAACATTTCGACTACTGGAAGAGTAACAGACGCTCCCTCAATAACTCCATCTTGGCTAGTCGAGATTCTCTCAGTCAAATGCACATCAGGCTCTCGACCACCAGTAACACCCATGTCGCTCGGCTTTGAAAATACCTAAAACACAAAACACAGTGTTACTGGCCATCCTACTCCTAAGGTAATAACTCAACAATTGCTCGCCCTTAATACCCCTCACCTAGGACAGGGAGTCGTCTAGTACACGCAAAACAAGCCAGCCTTCAGCGTCGCCCTCAACGGCCTTAGGACCAGGTCCCACGGTCGCCTTCTAAGACACCCACTAGGCCTTACCAACAAACAAACACAACAACAAGAGAAAGAAGGGAAGGCTTACCACTAAAATAGCCTTGAAGGCGCTAAGAATTTGCTAAAAGATTGACGAAACTATCTGAAGATCAAACGAAGAGCGCAAGAAAAAAACAATTGCGAGTAAAGGGAAACACAGTTAGGGAACCCTTTATAAAAGCTCACCCAAAAATGAAATAGATATGAACCGTCCAGTTGATCCACGAGGCAACATCTAACACTGAGATGTAACCATCGTTTAAGAAATTAAGGCAGCCACCTGTCAACGCTGGCCATATTTAATCGGCACATTGTCCCAACTAACACATTATTCGATGTGATTGATGCGACCATTCAAAAGCATAAAACGAAACCTAAGCCATTCCTATGTGAATGCCCCAAGCTTACAAGAAGAAAGCTCGAACCTTTAGGAGTTCCGAGACATTAGGACATGGGGAACACTACCTACGCTAGTTCCTCTTCAACCTCATGGCCAACACCTCGTCGATCCCTTGGTCAAACACAACTCCCCACAACTTAGAAATCTTGGGGCTTAGAACAACGAGGTCGATGGCAGAAAGCCAATGCGACAAAGCCACTCAACGTAGGTAGGCAACCTTTTTGAGGTAAGACCAGGTAAATATATCTGATTCATATATATATATATATATATATATATATATATGCGAAACTGAGCAGGTCAAATTTTGTATAGTATTCACATCCAAAAATTTGTTACATCAAGTCTATTTACAAAAGCCCCGGACAATCCAAAGGCACCCAAAAGAGAGAGAGAGAGAGAGAGAGAGAGAGCTATCTAATATATACGAGGAGGGGAATTTCGAACATCCACCCTCCTCAAATGGGCAACCTGCCACTCAAGTTCTTCTTTTTCACAACGAAGAACATTACTCACGTCCTGCAACCTCATCATCTCGAGATAATTCATTAGTCTCTCTCGGGAAAACTCAGTGATCCTTTGCTCCATCACTTCAACTTCCCGAAGCAGTTCCTGACGTTGCCGAGCAAAATCAGCTAAAGAGGCAGTGAGACGCCCTTTCAACTCCATTATCTCTCTCTCGGCCCATTGAATTCGAAACAAAGTCACCCCATGATCTGAAAAAACGGGATAAGCCTCCTGATGAAGCATCATCACTAGGGAGAAATGATGTAAAACATGGAATAAAGGTAAGTCATCTAATTGTCCTCACAAAGGACAAATAAAGGTAAAGGAACACCAACCTAAGTCAAGTCATAAGTTGCTTTCTACAGCAAAGTAGTCGAGGGAAGCTCCAAGAGAATGGCCCAAGATTCCTTAGAAATTCCCGCGGCAAGAGCATGCATGGGAACATGGAGATAGTCCACTAACTGGCCGATCACTTCCTCAAGACCTTCCCTCATGGGAATTGATGATGAACTTCCCGATTCCTGCTCCTTTTCCACGGAAGGGTCAATGTCAGAGGCTTCCCATGGTTGTCCACAACCCTCCTCTCACGAACGCCTAGCTTGTTGAGGGAAGGGCCTACAACCAGGATAGGAGAATCACGCCCTGCCTACTAGTTGTGGACAACGGGGCGGAACCCTGTGCAATCCAAGTCTGAAGCGTGACGGTTCTACAACCCTACGAAATGAAGGAAAACCCTCCAAGGGTTTCGCTTTGGCTGGCACGCCACATACTAAATCCATCAGACGATGATGATTCGGTAGACATCCTCTAGAATAAAGGCAATGATGGAAGCTGGCAAGAAATCAAAAACTTCTTTGAAGACGGCACAAAGAAAGAAAATGACAATAAGACGTAAAGTGAATGAAGTGAACAATTTATAAGCCCTTGAAAAAGTATAGAATAGCCTTTCACGATTCCTACTGCATGCATGGAAAAAAGAGGCCAACACTAAATGCGCGTCAAAAAATTTGGTAAGTATCACCTAAGAACTAAAGAAGTAGTGCACCCGTGAGACTGTCAAACATGACAAGAGCCCTATGGGCCCCGCTTCGCAAGTTCGAATCCCCAATAAAGAAGTTTTCAAAGCCCGCAACAACCTTCAAAAACTGGGAGGTAAATGTTATGCGGAAATAAAGCTTGGCTCAAAGCTCGAGAAAAATACAATAATCCTAGCCTCGGGTACTGCATCTAGCTAGCCGAGCAAAAACACCCGACTAGGATGCACATCAGCCCGAAGCGACAAAACAAATGTCAACAGGTCTAAGCTTAGTGCGACACCTGACAACCCGCTAATCTATATGAACTCCACAAGCAATCCATGCTACTGCTTCATCTAACCAAGTGATGACTCTCCGACTAGACTTCAATTAATTACAGCTGTAACCGTGATTAAATGTAATTATAACCTGACCTCTTCGATCGCCCAAACTATGTCAGAGGAGACAAAAATCATTCTACTGATACAAAACCCCACTAGCTACAGTCATCCCACTCCTATAAATACCAAATTACAATTCTGAAAAAAGGACATATATATAGACAGAGAGATAGAGAGAGACTAGGGGAAAGAAAAGGGATTAGTGGGAAAAATATAGCAGAATTCTCTGCACATTCTATACCAGAAAATCATTGTAATCATTCACTTCAGAAAGAAAAATATATAGTGGATGTAGACCTAATTATAATGCTCGGTCGAACCTCTTAAAAAAGCTTGTTTTTCTATCCTTGCTGTTCACGCAATCCTCTCACAACTCTTATCTCATTCCCATCATCCACGTCTCTTATGCTGATTCCAAGAAATCACATACTCATCTTACTCAGTTCTCCTAAGAATCAGTCGAATATCTCTAGTTGGTATCTGTTTATGACCCCGTAATTTAATCGGTACAAAAATTTGCATCAAAGTCAAGATATATGTTCAACGTGTGAATTACTCGTATCTTAAAAGCATCTCGTTTAAGGCCTAGTTAGTAAATTCGCGTTTTATATGCGAATTATACGTCCAACCGTATAATTCGCGTATAAAACGCGAATTCCTGTATTCTATAAGCACAGCCGAATTATACGCGAATTATATGCCTTAGCCGTATAATTCGCGTATAATTCCCGTATAATTCGACCGTATTTTTAAAAATAAAATTTTGTTATTTACTGAGCCAAAACGACGTTGTTTTAGGTAAAATTTGATCAAAACGACGTCGTTTTATGCTCAATCTCTTTTTACCAAGCGCGACGTCAGTCTCTTTTTGGCGCCTTTTCTTCTCTTTTCTGCGCCCGCTTCCTTTCTCTTTCTTTCTTTTGGTGCCCTCCTTTCTTTTTCTCTTTTTTGTGCCCTCTTTCTCTCTTCTTCTCTTTTTTGGCGTCTCTATCCCTCTTCCTCTTCAACTATTCTTCAACAAACACCACTCTTCGTCTTATCTTCTTCTTCTTCAACTTAAAAGACAAATAAAATTATTTGTTTTATTTAATAATTTGTCACTTCTATAATATTTGTAATAATAAACTAAAATATTATAATTAAAAAAGATATAAATCATACACCTATAAGGAAAAATAGAGAATAATTAATTCAATGATCATAAAAAATACTAAAATCAGGATTAATACTGCCGTATTTTTCAAAACGTATTATTGATAATATACCGTATTAAACCTATATATACTCGTACCATATTTTTTCCATATCCGAATTTTAAGACCAAATTTTTATAAACATATTTTTTACCGTTTATCGTATCATTCTCGTAAAATTCTCGTATCGTTTTTTTATCGTACTCGTATTTATTAACTATGGTTTAAGGGACATAGAGATGAGGTTGAGTAAGTGAACTGCTAATGACCGTACTTTTTCACACTTCTCAATGTGGTCAGACTAATAAATTTCTCTTACCAAATATGAAAAAGTGATGTGCATGTTTGGTTTAATATTTTTATCCCTATTCTGGATCCTATTCTCCAAATAGCGTTTGGTACAATATTCTAAAAATATTACCCTATTTTTTTTAATTACATTTTAACCCCATAAGGTTATTAATTTCACTAAATACCCCCTGAAAAAAAGTTTAAAAATTAACAAAAACACCCCCATCAACCCAACTTGTCAGATTCCGGCAACCACCGTCGGTGATAGCCGGAATCTGTACAACGGCCTAACTTCCGACCAGAAATGGCCGGAAGTTCACCGCTGTGGCCTTTTCCGGCCAGATCCACCACGGATCTGGCCGTCAGCGACGGCCAAAGAAATGGCCGTCGTTGACCGAAAACGACGGCCACATCTTTGGCCGTCGCTGACGGCCAAAGATGGCCCTCGTTTGGCCTTTTTCGGCCGTCGACGGCCATAACGGACCGTAGATCTGGCCGGAAAAGGCCATAACGACGTGTTACGGCACAGATCCGACAAGTCTGTGCCGTAATGAAATTTTCCGGCCAGATTCTGGCGGTGGTGGCCGGAATCTGACACTGCAGGTGGTGGGGGTGTTTTTGTCATTTTATATGTTAGGGTCTTTAGTTAAATTAGTAAACCTAAGGGCTTTTTTACAAATTTTTAAAATTTACCTCGTAATACTCCCATATCCAATAACCCAATACTATCCCTAAAATCCTATCCAAAATACTAAACCAAACGCACCCTAATTTTGTCACATGATTCACGAATCACGACTCATCTAATCTTAAATAAATATTATATATAATTAGTATGATTTTTATTTTTTTTTATCGTTTAAACTGAAATGCTTTAGGCTTCCTTTGATTCGCTCTTCAAAATAGTATTATAAGTTTTTTCAATAAAATTAAACAGTAAAATTAGTTTATTCTCAAAATATTATTTTATATTATTTAATTTTTTTTAAATTTTCCTAAATTTGTTAATTCAAATAATCATCCCAAATTTTTTTTTTACAAATTATAAAAATACTCCAACAACTTGTATTTATTAGATTCCGGCCACCACTACCGAAAGTTAATCAAAATCTAGTATAATGGTAAACTACCGATTGAATCTGACAAATAATACACCGATCTAGCCTTTTTTGACCAGGTTTACAGTAGATCTGACCAGAAAATACCAGATCTACAGCCAAAGATCAACGGCCAAATCTTTGGCCGTAGTCACAACCATATCTTGGCCGTCGTTGACAATCAAATACGGTCAGATCTAGCCGTAGATATGACCTTTTCCGACCAGATCTACCGTGGATATGGTCAGAAAATGTCATATCTGCGCACGACTGGCAGGATCCAGTCGGTCATGTGCCGATACGATGACTCCGACTATCCTCCGACGGTGCTGGCTGACTGTCCGTATTTAATTGATAGATTTGAGATGTTTTTATTAACTTTTAATATTTTATTATAGGGATGTTTAGTAAATAAACAAACGTAAAAGGTATTTTTGTTAATTTTCAAATCCTATGTCTTAATACCTACCCAATTTAACTTTTTTTAAAATATTATTCTAAAAGGTATCAGAATAATGAATCAAACGGACCCTTAACTATTAATTTTCACTATATTACCTTCAAATAAATGAGTAAATTAAAAAAAAAAAAATAGTCATTGCTTCTCACTTTTTAAGTGTGGTAGTACTGGTTTTAAATATATCAATAAATGTTATAGATGTTTGAATAGGTTGATCTAGGAAGAGATGAGATTTTAGCTAAAAGGAATTAATGATAGTCAGATACTGTTAATGCGGTAGTGTAGATTCACTTAAAGTGTGGCAGAGCCTTTATTTCTCTTACTGAAACTTAAATCAAACTTTAATATTTCTAAACGGCAAAAATAGACCACACGTAAAATCTTTTTTTTTTTTTTTTTTTTTTTTTTTTTTNAGCTGCAGCAATTGATGGTTCTTCAGCTGTAGTTCTGCTACCATCTGCAACTTGGTAGCCTCGACAGGAGGCGGTGGTTTCGCTATTATAGTAAATTTAGAATATGTATAATTTATATTTGTCTTGCAGTTATTGGTAGTAGGATCATATATTTGCATTAAGTTAGATATTAAGAATATTTATAAGAAATCTTATGAAACTGCGTAAAAAGAAAAGTCTGATCCACTATAATCAATTTTAACAAATCATAAAACATGCCAGCAAATGAGAAACCCTGTTAAGTCATTTCAGAATCAGAAATGACCACATTTTTCTATATGTTTAATCACAGAGAGGGATCAAAATCAAAGTCCAGGAACAAAACTGACCACAATCTGAATTCTTTGCTTATTTTTTTTTATCATGTCATGGACCTCATGCTCAAGAAGACAAATTGAACCCAACTGAACACAAAATGCATTCTCTTCATGTGTTTATTTTATTTTTCTGCAGTGACATTTGCTGAAAACAAAGTGCATTCTCTTTATTTAGAAAATATTAAAGCTAATTTCATTCCTCTTGTAGGTGATTTTGTAATTGCACTTGGCCAATTGAAGAATGCTTGAGCGTTAACTGAATGCTTGAGCCTTAAAGTTAAGGAGAGATGCCTGTTTACAATTTTCACTTGTTATTTCTTAATCACTTTTGTACTTGACCATTAAAATCACTTTTGTACTTGACAATTAAAATTTAAAGGAACAATTGTATTTTATGATAATGTAATTGGTGATTATTAGTTATTATGTTTGGATGAGAAGAATTCAATAGTATTAATCGGTGATTAATTGGTTAAATTGTTGTGGATCTTTTGGTTTCTTGAAATTGTCATCCAAAAGTAGGAATTTTTTTTTTTATCATAACATATAAAAAAAAAGACAAAAAAAAAATATTAATAAAACTGGTTTGCAAACTGGTTAACCGGATTGCAAACCAAAAATTCAGTTCGGTTTGCAAACCGGTTAATGCAAAAACCAGACCAGTTTCGGTTTGCCATATGGCTTGAACCGAAAAACCGGTTCGGTTACAAAATGCATGTATCCGGTTCGGTTAACTGGATTTTTGCAGTCCTACATATGGTCAACTTGTCTATGAATTAAAATAGTTTTACGGCCTACCACTGATCACGCAAACCAATTGAGTGGAAGGATTGCCCACTCTTATAAACCAATTGGCTTGAACGTGCCTAGTCGATATGGGATCTCCAACAAAACCACCTTACGCAGGCAAAGTATTTGGAGATTGACCTAGCCTTTTTTCCTCTCAATGGGGATCCTAACATGAATCCATTAGGCTTCAATGACTTGTGTATAACTTCATTTTCTGTCAATTAAAGTCCTTTCTTGTTACATGGGATCAATGAAATGATAAGCATTTGTGCGGAAATTGAATGTGGCTGATGTCTGTGATCCTAAATACCAGGTCATCATGACTATCAATTTACTTGCTAGTTCGGTGTGCAAATTAAGATCAAAGTATTTGTTTAATAGAATTAATTTTTCTTTTGAGTTTGATAAATATTAACATTATTTTTAACTTTTTTAATTAACAACATTTGTGTTTGGCTGAAATGCTCTGATACTATGTTATTTTCATTTGTATTGCTTGGGAGAGCTGAGTAGAAATTATATAGCTTTTATTTGAGTATTGAACCGTGTCAACAATTCATAATTGTTAATGAACCTGTATTTAGAAACATCAAAAACCTTGTGGTCAAGTGTCATGTAAAATTATACACTGAAGTAAAACTGTAACATTATCGTGTCAAATTAGTTATTAAGACCACTGAAATTGTAATTATCACGCAAACAACCTCTAGAAATATAAATGGGCTGATTTTGTTTCAGTTTCATTTGCAGTGTGACAGGATGAAATGGAAGATGAAGTCTTAGGCGAAAGACTACAGCAAGTGAAGTCCAAAGTTAGGACCATTTTTCTTTCAACTAATTTGATCCTTGTGTAAGTATATACACTAGAAAGAAGTAGAAAACAATTAATGTTTTAAAACCCGGCCTGGCCGGTTCAATCGGTTCAACCAGTACCCGAGGCCTTCACTAGGCCGGGTTACCAATTTCACTATTCACCGAAAACCCTCGAAATTGGGATGATGATTCGTGAACAATTGAAGGCTTGGATGTTGGGGTTTTTGAAGAGGAAGAGCCGCTGAGTGCAATGGTGGCGATGGAGGTGATTTTCGATGAGTGAATTGACCAGCCTGGCTGGTTCAATCGGTTCAACCAAAACCAGGGCCTTCACCAGGCCGGGTTACCAATTTCCATATTCACCAAAAACCCTAGAAATTGGGATGATGATCGGCGAACAATTGAAGGCCGAGATGTTGAGGGTTTTGAAGAGGAAGAGCTGGTGAATGCAATGGTGGCGATGGAGGTGATTTCCAATGAGTGAATCAACCAGAAATCGAAAAAAACCTGTGGTGGCAATAGTCGGTTGTTGCCGACAATTGGCAAGGCGAATGGGGGAGATGGCTTTTGGTCTAGAGGCTGGGGGCAAGTATTTTCGAGATGATGGGGAGGGTTGTCAATGCCGACGATGGTGAGATCTGATCGAAATTAGTTGGGCAGATTTTACGGGGAATGGTTCAAGGGATGATTGTGATTGCATTTGGTGTATCTTCGCTGCCAACCAGTCGACCATCGATTTGTATTTGGGGTGTGTTTGCTAAATTTTAAATCTATAGGGACTTAACAAATGTTTAGGGGTGTATTTGTTGAATTTTAAACTTTTGGACACCTGATTTGACCAGCCGGTCAAATCAGTTAAACCGATCAACCCGAGACCCGAAAACTTTGTCAAGTTTCACCCCGATTTGATTATTAAACATTGGTAGAAAATATTGGAATTAGGTTAGGTTCCTTGACTGATAGCGAAATGTTACTTTAAGAACAAAAAGGATCAAATGCATTTCAATCCATTGATGAGCAATGGTAATTACATTATTAATTTAAGAACATCCTTCAATTTAAAAATAATATGGAGCAATATGGAAGATAATGCTGCCTCCACCGAATTATAGAAGAGAGAAAAGTAGTGTAAGAACTTCAAGATTAGACCAAAGAAATCCAAAATTTGATACACACTACCCCACCACACCACACCCCACGCTTAGTTTAAATTATCAATTCTTCAATTAATTCATCAATGTACAGTTTGTTTCCATTTTGAGATACGAATTACAAGGATACAGTTATACAATGAAATTATTAAACAACTTATATTATTCATACGAATTACAAGGAAAGAAATCCTTAAAGAGCCATGAATACCGTCGAACTGAATTTTAACAACCACACTATTCTTCATTCTTCTTTCAGCTTAGCTGATAGAGAAAATATGTTATAAAGAAAACAAGTTTTTTTACAACGACTAATTTTATGCCCTTATATAAAATGGTCGTATAAGATCGTTTTTCTTGTAATATCACTTAAGATGTAGGGTTTCATATAATTTATACAAACTTTGTATGTATAATATTATTCATATTATTGTATTTCTTCACCTGTAAATGAACACTATATTATGAGCTAGCTTGGTTAACTTTTTAACATCCTGTGGTCTAACGTTTTAATATTAACTATACAATGGTTGTATATTTTAAATTGAGCTGTCTAGTCCAACAATAAATTTATTGATTCAACTCAATGATCTTATATTTATAAGTTTAAGTCGAGGCTCGTATTAAATGAATTGGAATTTGTCTTTTCTAAAGTGGTAGTAAGAACTTCAATTCATCCAGAGCAAAGAAATCCAATATATAAAGATGTTGATGCGTGATTTTGACACCAACTAATCGACACATGCGTAACGTTGGTTGGCCAAGAGACACACGTGAGTATGGATAAAGTGCATAGTAAATGTAGTAGTGAGAGCTTTTTAAAGTGGTTTGGATGCTAAGGTAGCAAGTCCTACGTCCACTGATAGTTGTATTAATATTGTGGGTCAGGTCGCAATAGCGGACTGACTTACAAATGATTAGTGAAAAGTAAATGCAAAGATACAAGAGAGAGAGAGATAGCTAATTCAGAGTGTAAAATGGCCGAATCCCCTCAATGAAGGGGTCTTCTCCTTTTTATAGTGAGATGAGTGCAAGTAATCATTATTAAATCTATGGGTTGGTGTGATTGTCAGGACGAAATCCGGCTTTATGTCACATTGCCCACCTTCCAAACCGATTTCACGCGATTTGGAGCAGGGAATGGACACGTGGGATCCCCACAGCGTCTGGCAGGTCTGGCGCGCGCTTACCGTTCTGACAGGAGCAGGTCACACTCCATCACGTGATTTCCCATGTCAGCCCTTGATTTCCCAGGCATAACAGAAGTCCCCTAGTTTTTAAGGTTTGAGGATCGAACCTTGGAAACTAAGCCATGCCGCGATTGGAGTTTTTCTGGAGGTTCTAACAATTTCGACCTGAATGAAAAAAGCTTAGGATAGGGCCTTTTGCGAACACGACCTCGCAGGAACCTCGTCCAAACGACCTGACAGCCATCGCTCAAGCGACCTGACAGCCCTCGCCTAAGCGACCTGACAGCCATCGCCCAAGCGACCTGGCTTCATCAGGTGTTCCTTGCCGTACCTTAGGGATGGAGATTTAATGAAGCAGTTTCTACGTTGACAGGTGCTCTGCGCGTGTTAAGCGTCTGTCAGGCGCATTAAATGCGTTGTGTGTTGACGCGTTATTACTTTGACAGAGCATTAATTGCATGACACACTCGAAACGACAACTCTTATCACAGCATTAAATGCGGCGTGGGGCGCAATTAATGCGGAGAGAGAGAGAAAGGCATCGTTTTGATTCCGAGGGGTGGTAAACGCCAGTTCATAGTCCATATAAAAGCCCAAATTTTTCAGACGATGCCACCAGAATCTCTTTTGCCTCGAGCGAAAAATCTTTGCAAACCAGAAGCTTTTCTTTTCCGATTGGCATCTCTCCGATACCCGAAGCAAGAACCATCCACGGTCACAGTGCCCTAAAAGGTAAGGTTTTTTTTTTTTTGCTTTCATGGCGGTGCAATGGCGTTGGGTCTTCTGATGTTTCATCAGAGACGTGACACTGGAGTAGGGTTCGAGCCGTGAATGGCAGCTCGAGTCACTGTTAGGGTTTAGGTAATTTGTTCCACGCTGTCGTACGGGGCAATGTGCGATGGCTAAAATGACCTTCTATCTGTCGTTATTGCAGACTGCGGAATGGAACCTTCAACGTCCAGATCTGAGGAAGGAGCCGACTCGTCTTCGCGGGATGTTCCCGCGGATGCATCCCTTGAGGTCTTCTCAGTTCTCACCCGAGAGGAGTTCGAGAGGGTAAAGAGACAGTTCGACGTCCACGCGAAGGTGTTCCTCGATGCCACCCGATCGTCGCGACATCCTTCTGACGGCCTAGCTGCGATCTCCGAAGAGATCTTCAAGGGTGGGGGGATGATTCCTTTCCACCCTTTTATTAGTCGGTCATGGATCACTTCAGGATGGCACCAATGCAGCTAATGCTAAACGCGTATGTCATCGCTGTTGTGATGTACATAGCATGCCGCGAGAGCGGCTTGGGCGAGGTAAAAGCGGTAGAGCTCGGCTGCGCATATTTCCTCAAAAGGAGTAAGGACAAGGACTCCTATTACTTGTCCCGGTGACCTACCATTGCCGCAGGGATACATAGCTATGCCAGCAATGCGAGGCCTACGAGACGAAGTTTTTCTTCTTCTGTTACGACAGCTACTACCGCTTTCAGGATCCAAGTAGGTTCCTCTTCGATAGATTCATTAACTTCGCATTTCTTTTTCAAACGACCTGCATTCTTTTGCAGTTAACAAGTCGACCAGCCTGAACCTGCTCACCGACCCAGACGAGAGCGTGTCTTTTGGGGTTCTCCTCGAAGAAAGTTGGGACACGAAGAAGCTCATGACGACCGCGAACTTGCGGAAGTACAATTTTTTCAGCAATAACGCGTCTTTAGAGTCCCTAGAGTGTAAGTTGGGCCGACTGATTCCCCTCTAGTCGTAGAATAATTTTTGTTTAGTTATTAACGTACTTGCATGAAGCAACCATGCCTCAGAAAGAGTCTGAGCAGCCCCGGCAAGCGCCATTTAACTTCCCTTGATCGAGGAGGGCCAGGGTGGCCGAAGCTGCTCGCCCCATAGCAGCACAACTGGTGCGAACTATCGCGCCTTTCGAGCCCCGTCCTGAGGAAGAAACGACCGGGACAGAACAGGTAGCTCATCAATCGCCTGCTCGCCCGAGGCAGAAGACAATGGCTCAGCGGTCGAAGAAGAGGAAGCAGATTCAGGTCGACGAGTCAAAGACCGAATCTGAGGTTGATCAACCCCTGAGGTCGCAGCTGGACGCCGGAAGGAGGTCTGGCAAGGACCCCGCGGATGAGATGGTTGCTGCCGATAAGGCGAAGGACACACCAGTGTTGGACGCGCTGGGGAACCTGCTTGAATACCTGTAACCGGTAGTCTCCTCTCTACTTGAGTGTGGACTATCGGAATCATACGATGAGTTCGTCGATTCGGGCGATGTTGACCTGATGACCACGTCGGTTCAGCATGTAAGCAAGGTGAACGAACTGTTCTTGAAGAGTTTGTCCGCCATTTTCATTCTAACTCATTTCTTATTCGCAGGCTTTGCTCGCCATGAGAATGTCCGTGGAGAAGGCTCGGCTGGGAGCTGCGAAGGGGGAAAATGATCTGAAAGAGGAGATCGCGAAGCTCAAATAGAGTCTGAAGGACGTCGAAGCGGAAAGAGTGTTGTCCGCTGAGGCAATGAACAAATACTTGAACCAAAAGACGGCCGCTATACGTACAGTGGACTTCCAACAGACGGAGCTAGAGCGACGCACGGAGGAAGTAAAAGAGCTTCAGAGGACAATCGCTAGACTCTCTAAGGAGGTCGGAGAAAAGGACCAGGAGCTCCAGACGACCTTAATGCGGGCTTAGCGAGCAGAACAAGAAATGGAGGCCTTCGAAAAGAGAAGGCTAGCTCTTGAGGCCGAGCTCCAAGAGAGTCGGGGAAAGGTTGCTTCCCTGACCAAAGAAATGCGGAGCCAGTCGGAGGACGTCGAGGATAAGGCCGTCGACTGGGCGATCTGGTCTATCTATGCCCTGCGACCAAAGAACCCAAATTTGGATATGTCCGACCTCCTGGGGGAGTGGCAGGAAGCCTTGCAGACCTTGGCGATGGAAGATGATAATGCAGCGGCCGCCCGAGGATCCGACCAGGTAGAGGGTTCGGGTCTGCCTCGAAGAAATCCCCTACCAACTAGGCCTAGTGCGATGAGGCCACCCCAATAGGAGTCTAGGGTCAACAGTTTTTGTTGTACATAAATGAGATACATTTTGTTTTCAATTACTGTTCGCTTAATCATACATGAGTGCAGTTTACAATTCAGTTTATTTACGCAGGCAATATTACATGCAAACTGTTACAAGCGAACAAAATAATATTTTACAAGGAAAAAGGAAACTTTAACAAAATCAAAAGCTAATTTACAATGAGAGCTGAGTTCGGGATTACTGATAGTATGGCTGAAGGTGCTCGGCATTCCAAGCTCGGGGTACTTTGGAACCGTTCAGTCTTTTGAGATGGTAAGTCCCCAGTCTGATCACCTTGTCGACCCGGTATGGACCTTCCCAGTTCGGTCCTAGTACCCCCGCACTTGGCTCCCTGGTTCCGAGGAGAACTTTTTTTAGCACAAGGTCACCAACCTGGAAGTCTCTTCGCTTGACCTTTGAATCGAAGAACCTCTTCGCACGTTGTTGGTAGGCCACTATCCTTAGCGAAGCCTTGTTGCGATGTTCCTCAACAAGATCCAGACTCGCTCTTATAAGTGCTTCGCTTTCAACCTCATCATACAAGTCCATCCGAAGAGAACCAGTTCCTACCTCCACAGGAATCATTGCTTCGCAGCCATAAGCTAGTGAAAAGGGCGTTTCTGAGGTGGAAGTTCTCGGAGTTGTCCTGTATGCCCATAGGACTTCGGGGAGATCGTCGACCCAATTTCCCTTGGCTGTCCCAAGTTTAGCCTTTAGAGTGTGCTTGATGGTCTTGTTGAGAGCTTCAACTTGGCCATTTGCTTGCGGTCTTGTGACTAAGGTAAATTTTTTATGGATGCCCAGCTCATTGCAGAACTGCTTGAACTCCTTGTTGTCGAATTGCTTTCCATTATCCGAGATGAGGGTGTGAGGAATTCCGTAGCGGCACACTATATTCTTGAAAACGAAGTCTTTCAGCTTTCTGGTCGTGATCGTGGCCAGCAGTTCAGCTTCTACTCATTTTGTGAAATAGTCTACCGCGACCATGGCATACTTGACTCCTTCTTTTTCGACTGGCATGGGACCGATAAGGTCGATCCCCCACATTGAAAATGGCCAGGGGCTAGTCATCGTTATCAGCTCGTGAAAGGGGGCTCGCGGAATGTTCGCGAACCGCTGACACTTGTCACACCTTTTAACAAAATTGCGGGTATCTTCTTGGATCCGGGGCCAATAATACCCTTGACGAACAACCTTGTTCGCGAGAGATCGTGCGGCGGTGTGATTACCGCAGATCCCTTCATGAATTTCCCTCATGATATAATCTGCCTCTTCACTAGTCACACATCGGAGGAGAAGGGCACTGAATCCTCGCCTGTACAGCTGGTCTCCGACAAGAGAGTAACGAGCAGATCTTGTTCGCAGGACTCGTGCCTCGACCTTGTCGTTGGGCAAGATCCCATCCTTGAGATACCAGTAAATGGGTGCCATCCAGGAATCGATTGAGTTACATTCATGGCCTGTTCGGTCGGGCTGATGCTTGAGGCCTCGATGAATCGAACAGGAATGCTATCAGGTGCCTCTGAGTCCAACGATGAGGCTATCTTTGCCAAGGCGTCCGCCACAGAGTTGCTATCTCTGGGGATCTGGGTGATTGCGAAGTGCTTGAACGACTCGAGCACGGCCTTAGCTTCTTTCAGATAACATATTATGTTTTCTTCCTTGGCTTGGTATTCTCCTAGGATTTGGTTGACGACCAGCATAGAGTCACTGTGGACACTGATCGCGGTTGCGCCCATTTCTCTGGCCAACCGTAATCCAGTGAGCAGAGCTTCGTACTCAGCTTCGTTGTTGGTCGCCTTGAATCCGAACCACAGGATGCCGTGAATGTGAGCCCCTTCGGGACTCAAAAGGAGGAGACCTGCTCCTGTCCTTTTCCTGGTCGATGACCCGTCGACATAGAGGCTCCAGGTTGATAGGTTCTGAATGGTCTCTTAGATGGCTTCGCTGGGCTGTTGCTCTGACTCATTCGGGAGATAAGAGAATTCTGAAATGAAGTCAACAACAGCTTGCCCTTTGATGGTCGACCTGGGCTTGCTCGTTTTGCTACTCTCTCAGTCTGTCCAGAGCTCGCTACAACTCCTCAATTTGTGGTAACGGAGCCAATTGGGGATTGCTTTCACCCATGCGAGTCCAGCCCTCGCGATTACGGTTCAGGAAAGTTTGAAGGTTGGACTCCTCTTAGCCTCAGTCGGCACTTTCGGTCGCTCTCGACACATGCTGGCTAGAGGCGTGTGAAGGCGATGGATGGTGCGGGGTATGTTCACGACCCTCACGGTGGTACGAACTGCCCCGCGAGGTGTGAGGACCACCCGCATGATAGTGATCAGGATCGTTCCGCTGGCGGTGATAAGAATCGCCCCACCCAGCACTTTTGCTTGGGTTCACCTGCGACATGGCATGGGATAGCTCGGGATTTACTTTTTCGCCGAGTCTCAGCTTTGCCGACACCCTGCTTGGGGCACGGTTTGTGTTCACTAGCCCTTTGGAGCTCGTAGGCTTGCTTTTTGCCACTTACTTACCCTTACGTCTACGCGCTGCAGTGCTCGCGGCACAGGCTATTTCACTTTGTCGTGCTTTCGCGCGACCTACAGGCGTTTTTGGCGGTTGCACCGCCCCAGCAGTTCTAGATGGCACGCCTTGGTCCAAACGGTCCAACCTTTGGTTAACCGTCTAGAGAGTACTGTCAAACCTCTCCAGGTAGCTTTTGATGGCGGGATCAAGCTACGAAGTTTCTAGGATATCCACCGTAGCATTTTGTGGAACTGGAAGTATCCTGGAAGGGGTATCCCCCTAGGTTAGGGGAACTCCCTCAGCGCGCTGGTTGGCTTGCACAGGTTCAGGTTGGCAGGCCATTTGTTGCTGTAGGACCAGTAGGTTAGAGATTCTCCTGATGAAGGATGAACACTAAATCGGGCCCTCCTTCTAGCGCCAAACTGTTGATTTGTGATTTTGACACCAACTAATCGACACGTGCGTAACGTTGGTTGGCCAAGAGACACACGTGAGTATGGATAAAGTGCGTAGTAAATATAGTAGTGAGAGCTTTTTAAAGTGGTTCGGATGCTAAGGTAGCAAGTCCTATGTCCACTGATAGTTGTATTAATATTGTGGGCCAGGTCGCAACAGCGGACTGACTTACAAATGATTAGTGAAAAGTAAATGCAAAGATACAAGAGAGAGAGAGATAGCTAATTCAGAGTGTAAAATGGCCGAATCCCCTCAATGAAGGGGTCTTCTCCTTTTTATAGTGAGATGAGTGCAAGTAATCATCATTAAATCTGTGGGTTGGTGTGAATGTCAGGACGAAATCCGGCTTTATGTCACATTGCCCACCTTCCAAACTGATTTCACGCGATTTGGAGCAGGGAATGGACACGTGGGATCCCCACAACATCTGGTAGGTTTGGCGCGCGCTTACCGTTCTAACAGGAGCAGGTCACACTCTATCACGTGATTTCCCACGTCAGGCCTTGATTTCCTAGGCATAACAAAAGATATAAATTTGATTCACACCAACCCACCGCACTTTTTTCATAATAATCAAAGAAAACAACAATAATTCATCAACATATATACAGTTGGGTTACACTGGGTGTCCACTTTGAGGTAGTGCGACAAGAACTTATCTCCCTCAATTCCATTGCTAGATTAAGGAGATGTTTTAAAAATGCTACAACGAGTCCATCCCACTATTCAAATCTGCAGAAAGTGCAGATTTATATATGTTCACTGGCTCTAATGAGAGAGAGAAATACCTACTATGAGGGCCAAAAAATGTCTTCAACCCAAATAGGCCCAAAGACAAAGACACATTCAACAAAGCTTGAAGCCTTGGGCCCGCAACAAAGTTTGCATATCAGGTCCGTTCGGTACACCTACCTAGTTACTCATCATTTGGACCCAATTAGCAGAGGCCCGATTCGTTTATGCCTCACCGCCAGTTTATCTAGGCCCAGACCTTTGATCCTAGACCACCTTCTGGACTTAGGATCTATTTGGAGCCTAGGGTCGCCTACTTACCCCGGTACTACCCGAACTCTATCGAAGAGGTCCATTACTACCCTCATTCGCCTAAGACCCATGTCTTAGACCCGTTGGGACTCCTTTTCCTACTGAGGTAAGGGAGCTAAAGGTTCTCCTTTTTCACAAAACCTCAACTCCAAGGACTCTCAGTCCTACCAAGGTTCGAAGATCATATAGTCGCTATTTAAACAGAGGTCCACCCTCTCACAGGGACACAAACATTACACCTTTAGACCCCGCGGTTCTCACTTTTGAGAACTTCGCATCACAGCTGGAGTTATAGTCTCTGACTAGACTTCTGGTAACCTTTTCTTTCCCTAACCCTCACAAAATTAGTCTCACTCAGCCTTGCTGACTTGAGCGTTGGAGTGCCTATGGCAAACACCACCCCGGTGTTTTCTATTCACTTCACGTTTGTTTTCTTGCGTGTGTAGGCACAACGGATTGCTAGTGGCCTCAACCTCACGGGATCAGACCCTATTTCTATAAAGGTAGATTTTTTGCATCTACAGTTTGGCGCCCACCGTAGGGTCTCCGGCAATCATTCGTCTTTCAAACCCTGCTTCGTAAGGAAACTCTCTATGGTTGAAAATTCAGATAACACCAATCTTAGCCTCGAGGCCAAACTCGAAGATCTGATTGCCCTTATGCAACAGCACTCAAACAAGATGGCAGCACTAGAAGCTGAGAACACCACCATTCGGACTGAAAACACCTCCATAAGGGCCGAAAACCAATCTCTGAAAGAGAAGGTAAGTCAATTTTATGACCTTGAGCTTTAGCCTTGTCAGGTAAAACCCAATCATTTCCGCGCATCAGTTCTGTCCATGCAACCTCTCCAAACTCTAGATCATAGACCAACGATCTCGGATACAAGGTCGTGACAACTCTATTCATCACTAGTGGACGATTCATCCCTGAATCCAATTGAGCAGAGACTGCCAGTAGAGTCACTTTCGGTCGACCCGTTTCAAGCACGAGATCAAGACATCCAAGTAATAGATAGCCCACCACAACAAGAACCACCCATCCTTGCCATCCCATCTCATCTCCAATCAACCATTCCTACCCAAACCCCACTCAGCTCAACTCATCCTCGTGGGTCGAGTAGGTCCCTCACCTTTACCACCCCGCTTGAGTCCATCCACCCCCACGGACTGAGCGACTCCCAAATAACCTCTCTCACCATCTATGCGGGACAAAACACCTGATTAGTCACAATGGGAACCACCCAACCAGATGGGGTGAATGGAGATCCGAGTTACCAAGTGGCACATGATGGAATGGTTCACCAAGCTACCCCACGTGACTTTACCCAACGAAACGTACCAAGTACGAATCACTTGACCAACCAAGCCAACGAGGCCAACCTAGTGGCCTCCGCCTCACCCATGGAGTAGAAATTGGCCAAAAGATTGGCTGACATAGAGGCAATGATGAGGCGTATACCTGGAGTACCAATCCCAACCAAAAAGAGTCAACCTCACTGTTATATCGATTCACCCTTTGTGGATGCAATCGCGCTAGCCGAGATGCCTCACAAATTCACCATCCCCAACATGAAGCCTTACAATGGCACGACCGACTCAGATGACCACTTAGCCTCATACAAGTAGCGGATGTTTGTCGTCTCGATACCTCGAACACTGAGGGAAGCCTGGATGTGTAAGAGCTTCGGCTTAAGCCTTTACGGACCAGCTCTTCAATGGTACACTAACCTTCCAAACAACTCAATCAGCTCATTCCCCAACTCACCGACATGTTCGTTGAACAATTCACCAGCAACAAGAAACTCGAGAAGCTGTCAGTTGACTTATACAGAGTCTACCAGAAGAGGAGGAGCCGTTGAAAGAGTACATCAGCAGATTCAACAAAGAAAAAATCTTTATCCCATCTTGTAATCCAAAGACAGCGGTAGATGCCTTCAAAAAGGGTCTTCTCCCCGATGGAGAACTATACAAAGACCTGACAAAGCTCAGCTACACCACGATGAAAGATGCCCTAGCCAGAGCTGTGATCTAAATCAGGTGGGAGGAAGATGAGGTGAACCGAATGAGGCATGTTAGATATGATGATCGTCACCAAAGGCGGAATGAAAGACGGCTAGAGTCCAGATCGTTTGAACCTTGTTATCAGCCCCCTCCATGCAATCTGGGCAGAATCAAAAAATGATACGACCACCAGTATACTAAAGCCAAAAATAGACCATCTGGATCGAACCAATTCAAGGTTCTAGAGTACAACCTGAACGTCGAACCAACCTAGGTTGTGGCGATCATGAAAGGAATGAAACCTACCGTGAAGTGGCCAACTAAGCTCAAACCCGATGCGAAGAGGGTCACGACCAAGTGGTGCAAATTCCATGGCAACCATGGTCATCACACTGCTGATTGCATCGCCCTAAGATTGGAAGTCACAACACTACTGAAAATGGGACATCTCCGAGACCTATTAATTGATAAAGGGAAGAATATAGTCGGCCAAAGAAGCTTGAAGGAAACATCTCCCCCTCCATGGGAACCAACACCAAAGGGGTTCTACTCCATTATCTCTCAGGATCGGAAATCAGTGGGATGAGTTATTCCTCAGCTAAACACTACGCCTAAGCCATCCACCACTTAGAAGTCCGATCCATTCATCCATCCCCTCGGGCGCATACTAACCAGGTCATTCAGTTTGAAGATGACGAGCCAGTCACCCTTGTTACCCCTTATCATGATGCTTTGGTCATCTCCCTATAGATTGCTAACATCCTGGTCAAGAGAGTATTCGTAGACGAGGGATCCTCGGCAAACATCCTCTTCCTTGAAGCAATGAAGGCCATGGGACTAGATGAATCAAACATCAACGAATGACTAACCATACTGGTCGGGTTTAGTTCTAAGCAGAAGTACACCATTGGCGAAATTGCCTTGCTTGTCTACACCAGCAGAGTTAACAAGCAAACCATCTTCCTAGTGCTCGATTGTCCTTCACCATACAACGTCGTCTTGGGTCGACCATGGATCCAGGACATGCAAGTTGTCCCATCCACCTTTCATCAAACTATCAGGTTTCCAACCAAACGGGGAGTAAGAGAAATCAAGGGCGATCCTAAGGCCTCCAAAGACTGCTACAAAAACTCTTTCAAAGACAAAGGTCATGCTTCCTAGCAACTACAGTCCTATCCAACCCCTCCGACTGAGCTAAATCAACCATCCATGGAAGAGTTGGATGAAGTGCAGATACTCCGAACCACCCTGACCGAAAGACCCAGATAGGCTCTCACCTCAAGCCCGAGATAAGAGAGCGACTTATAGATTTCCTCAAACAAAATCAGGGCTGATTTGCTTGGTCCCACGTGGACATGACAAGAGTCAGCCCTAGGGCAATCGTCCACCACCTCCACGTAGATTCAGATCACCCTCTAGTGAAGCAGAGGCGAAGGAAGCTCGCACCAGAATTAACCGAGTCGTTATGAAGAGATTGACAAACTACTGAGTAACGGACTGATCAGAGAAGTCCACTACCCCGACTGGCTAGCAAATGTTGTGGTCGTGAAGAAAAGGAACAGAAAGTGGAGGGTCTGCATAGACTTAACGGATTTGAACAAAGCATGCCCCAAGGACTCCTTCCCACTCCCACATATCAACATGATGGTCGATGCGACAGCAGGTCATGAACTCCTAAGCTTTATGTATGCCTTCTCAAGGTACAACTAGATTTTGATGCACTCGGACGACTAGGAAAAAATAGCCTTCATCATAGATAGGGGAATCTATTGCTACAAAGTAATGTCTTTTGGTCTTAAAAAATGTCGAGGTCACCTATCAACAGCCGATCAACAGAATGTTTGCTGAACACCTCGTAGACACCATGGAAGCATACATCGACAACATGCTCGTCAAGTCCCTTATGGCCGAGTAGCACCTCAACCACCTCAGCCAAGCATTCACCATCCTAAGGAAATACAATATGAAGCTGAACCCAGCTAAATGTTCGTTCGGGGTCTCATCAGGAAAATTCTTAGGATACATGGTAACTCAGCATGGGATAGAAGCCAACCCTAACCAAATCCGAGCGATCCTCAACATACCATCACCAACTTGCATCAAAGACATCAAGCGCTTCATGGGGCGAGTAGCTGCCTTGAGCCAATTCATCTCCAGATTCGTCGACAAGTGTCACCTCTTCTTCACCACACTCAAGAAATCCAAGAAATTCGAATAAACCCCCACCTGTGAGATGCCCTGCAACAGCTAAAAAGGTACCTAACCTTTCCCCCACTTCTTTCCAAGCCCGTGGTTGGGGAAAAGCTTTACACCTACCTATCGGTCTCAGAGACAACCATCTCAGCAATATTAGTCTGGGAAGACAATTCGAAGCCGCTACCAGTTTACTATGTAAGTAAATCATTCCTCGATGCCAAGACATGATACAGTCAACTAGAGAAATTTGCACTCGCCCTTGTCCATGCATCCAGGAAGCTTAGACCATACTTTCAATACCACTCCATAGTCGTCCTCACTTCCTTCCCACTCAAGAAGATACTCCATAAGCCAGAGTTATCAAGCCGACTCACACAATGGACAGTAGAGCTTAGTGAGTGTCAAACCGGTCGTCACAGCCACAAAATTAAACTTAAATATCATAGTTAGCGATAATTAGAGGTGGAACAAATGGGACGGGTTAGGTGGGTCAACCCTAACCCGGCCCGCATTCAAGATAGTTAACCCGCCAGCAACCCCCAGGCAAGCCGGGTTGAGAAATGGCAACCCGACGACCCGCAGGTTGCTGTTTTGTCCTTTCTAGAGAAAGGACAGCCAACCCGCCAGGTTGACCCGCGGGTTGGCTGTTGCCAACCAGTGCAACAGCTAACCCGCCGAGTTGACCTGCGGGTTGGCCGAAAAACAAATTAAAAAAAAAAAAGAAAATTTAATTTGTTTTTTTCCAATTACCCTTTTACCCTTGAAATATAGTCGTTGGAGGGGTCTTTTTCGTTGATAAGCGTATTTTATACTATGATTTTGCATTGAATTTTGATAGGATTTATGATACTTTTCATACAATTTGGGTCATAATTGCTACCTAATTCTATTAATTTGTCTTTGTAGGCCTAAACGATGATTTTTAGCATAAATGACAGTTTTGAGCATAAATTGTGTAACTTGAGCTTGAAAACTCGGAATGACCTGAATTTAGAAGCTTTGGAAATCTAAGAAGAAGAGCTACAACGTTCATGTTTTGGGTTTTTCCTAATTCTGACTGGACAAAGGTGAAAACTTGGCTTGAAGTCGTGAAAAGTACGCTGGGAACTGAAGGAAAACGTCTTTGGACGTGCTTCAGTATTTCTGTCATAACATGATCTGTAGACCTCGGATTGTGCTGATTCTTAAACGACCAGAAATATAATTGAAAGGGATACAATTCATATGTTTAACAACTTTCCAGATTCGAACTCTATCATGCTCAAATTGGGCCTGTAATTCTTCGTCGCGGCGAGGAAAAAGCTTCGCCGCGGCGACAACTGCAGCAGCTGTAAAAAATAAAACGACGCGTTTTGGCTTGCTAGGGCTTCGTCCTTAAGTGAGNAAAATAAACTCTAATCAACTCAATTAGGCATAAAACATAACAAAAACATAATATGATAGGAATAAAAAATATGTAAATTGCACTCTTATCACCGCCTAAGAGTAAAAGCCACAATATTCACCATATATGAGGGCCAACTCCTTAAGAAGTCATTCTCTGGCCCCTACCTTAAAGGCATAAGCCCAAAAGAAGCCAAGCGAGTTCTCACAGAACTCCATGAAGGCGAATGCAGAAACCATGCAGGAGGACGAAGCCTTGCCCATCAGGTGATTACCGTTCGCTATTATTGGCCAACTATACGCATTGACTCAGCAGCCTATGTGAAGAAATGCTATAACTATCAAAGGTTCGCCCATGTCTGACACCTCCCACCTAGGCGACTCAACTTCACTCTCACACCTTGACCATTCATGAAGTGGGGGATGGACATAGTTGGAAAACTCTCGACCGCACTTGGGCAACGGGTCTTCATGTTGGCAGTCACCGACTATTTTACTAAGTGAATCAAAGCTGAAGCACTTGCCCAAGTCAAGGACCGAGAGATAAAAGCCTTTATTTGGAAACACGTCATCTGCAGATTTGGAATACCAAAGGAAATAGTCACCGACAATGGATCTCAATTCATCAGCTTAGGCTTCAAAGACTTCTGCTACCTGTGGGGGATCAAGTTTAGCTTCTCTACCCCCCGCAACCCCCAACCAAACGGCCAGACTAAATCATCAAATAAAACAATCATGCAAACTTTAAAGAAACGCCTCTAGAAATCTAAGAGCGCATTGGTAGACAAACTACCCAGGATCCTCTGGTCCTACTGAACAACAGTCTGCTCGTCCATTGGCGAAACCCTATTCTCCCTCACATATGGATCTGAAGCAATCATCCTAGCTGAAGTATCGGTCCCCTCAACCAGACTCCAATGGTTAGACGAAGAAGCCAACAGCCAAAACCTTTGGCACAACTTGGACACAGTTAATGAACTACGTGAGCAGGCGAACATCGGCAACGTAATCTACCAGCATTAGGCCACCCGACACTACAACCGTAATGTCCAAGTAAGAACTTTCAAACAAGGCGACTAGGTCTTCTACAGAGTCTTTCAAAACACAAGAGAGATCAACTCTGGCAAGCTCGGCCCTACCTAGGAGGGTCCCTACAAGATCTCCAAAGAAGTAGGGAAAGGCGCCTACAAACTTCAAGCCCCCGAGGGCAAAGACATCAGCAATAGTTCGAATGCAATCCATCTCAAACGTTACTATTTTTAGTCAGACTTATCTGATCGACAATTCTTTATTCTTGTTTTTGTTTTAAAAATGATGAATGAGTCTGTCCACCTCCTTCACTTTCACCTTCACCTTCAGTCGACCTCGTGGACTGAATTCAATTAAAGAATTATCCAGCGATATAGCAACGTACACCTTCAATTGGCTTAGACCGATTCATGAACATACACCTTCAATCGGCTTAGACCGATTCATAAACTTACACCTTTAATCGGCTTAGACCGATTTATAAACTCACACGTTCAGTCCGCTCAGACCAATTCATCGACTCACACCTTCAATCTGCTCAGACCGATTCATCCACTCACATTTTCAATTAGCTCAGACTGATTCATCCACTCATACCTTCAATCGGCTCAGACCGATTCATCGACTTATACTGCCAATCGACCCAGACCGACCTAACAACTCACGTAAATGTACACCTTCAGTCGGCCCAGCCTGTCAAAAAATAACTCAATGGCTTACATATCCAGTCGGCCATACCGACATGCCCCTACGACACTGGCAACTCAACCACTTGGCCTCGTCTACATCACAACACAAGTAGTCGGTTCAACCCCCATATATCTATGAGCAATCAAGCAATCGATCCATCCATCCATGAAGAAAGCAATAAAATGGAAACACAAGCAGAAACACAAAGCCCCAAACGGTTAAATATAAGATAAACAAAAAAACCCCAGATGGCTAAGCATCAGGTACAAGAAAGGCACATACACCATGAAAGGGCATCGTAGGCCCCAAAAATACATGAGAAAGGAAAAAGTGAACCTAAGGGGCATCATGACCCACATCGTCATTGCGAGTTGTCTCACCCATCTCCGACTCAGTCACCTTATCATTGGCCCTAAAGGTCGCCCCTACAGCCTAGTCGCCGGCATCGTTCGTAACTGATCATCCGAGCTAACTAGCAAGGTCAAATATCTGGCCATCGACCCACTCCTCCATATAATCCTCGAGACCAACAACCTCTTCCTCTTCCATCTCCCGCAAGAGCTGGATGTCATCATCCAAGTTTCAATGGGAAGTGTTCCCAGCCTTGTACTCAAGCATTAGCTTTCCCGTAGCCCTGATGATGGCGTCGTCGGTGATACTGAGGCACTGCTCTCTCAACGAATCAACCTCCACGTTCTTCTCTGCCAACTCCTTCTTCAATCATTCCAACTCGCCCTCGACCTCCCTTAGTCGTTGTTGGCTCTCCTGCTCAGCTTTCTAGGTTGTCGCCTCTCTGTGTTGCAGATTGGCATTGGATTTAGATACATCATGCATCATCTTCTCTTGCGACATGATGGATTTCCTAAGGTGTAGGCTGCTTGTGAAAGTCTGCATGATAAAACACTCGATCAGTATAAAATCACTATAAGTACAGTAAGGTAAAAATCTGGCTCATACTTGGAAAGCTCGAGAAACCCCGCTGTCAGCAGCCGCAATAGAACCCATCTAGTTCAGACGGCTCTCATCCACTGGGAACAGGAATGAATCCACCAACTTGCTCATGGAAGCTACATCTGAATAGGTCAACGCGAAAGCCGGGATACTGAAAGTAAGCATCTCAGTCTCCTCATTCAAGACCACCGTCTTGGATGACCCAACCCTAGGCGTAGGTGTCTGTCTTGCTCTCTTTGGTTGAAGAATCCCTCTTTTGCTTTTCACGACGTCTCACGATAGACTCACTCGCGCTTGGGATGGTCAACTTCTTCATATGCTTCTCTATAATCGTAAATTCCTCAACAGTTAATAGGTTCAGCCTCGACTTATCGAAAAAAATATGATTGCAGTAGCGGATGAGCAGCACACTCCAAGTCTGCTTCAGCGAAGGAAAGGGGATACCTTGCTAAATTGCACCAACTCCGGCCTAAAGGTGACTCGTCCTTAGATTCGCCTCCTCCAACACGACCCGCCAATCCCTCTACGCCTTTGGAATAGCAAGAATCTTTTTGGTTTGTGTAATATACTCTCTAGCTAGTAATTCTTTGAGAAATATATGATAGAATCCACTAAATAACTTTTGTAAACATATATACATAGAGGTATATAATGTAAAATCCAAAAATTCTAATTTTAATTCATATAAGTATATACACAAAATAATTGATATACTTTAATAAGTACAAGATAGTTCTGGACAATGCCGCCAAACTCCTTCGCTTGCTGACGTCCCACCCGACCGTAAATCATCTAGTACCTGCAAAATAGTAAAATAACGGAGTAAACACTAATTGCTCAGTAAGTAAACCAAACTGCACTATTGTTTTTCCTCCATTACTCATGTTCTGATTTTCCTTTTCTCACTTTAATCTTTGCTAATATTCTTCATTCTTTTCTGTTGTTCTAATTTGCTACTTATTAACGTGCAAAGACAATGAATAAAACTGTACATTGTCGAGCACATAAGAAATGCTAAATCATGCAAGTACCATAACACATATGCAGAATAATAAACTTTTTTGAGAAAATAACTTTCTTTTCTTTTCTGTTTTCTGTCTCTTATGCTGTATCTCTTTCTTTTCTTTTCTGTTTCTGTTTCTTATTCTGTTTCTCTTTCTTTTCTTTTCTTTTCTTTTCTATTCTGGTTTGCTGATCGATTAGGTTGAGGCATGGATTTGGAACCTTGACCATGTGAGTGTATACTGGGTATAGTCCTCATCTACATGCACTGTTGATGGACTGTACTAATTTTGTTCTGCTATGCTGAGGCCACTCACTGATGGCAGCATGCATGTAGGTATTTTCTATCAGGTACAGTCCTCATCCACATACACTACTGACGGACTGTACAAATGATGTATCTCTCTGCTGAGGTTGCTCACTGATGGCGACGTGCATGTGAGCATCTTTGTCACTCACGGATTCCTCATCACAATAACCTTATAACATAACATGCTATAGAAAGAGAATAGAAAGAGATACTATACACATTTCTAAATAAATTTCCAAGCTATAGAAATTTTAAACTTGCATTCTTTAGTAAATAAGAAAAATACATATTTGCATGTTAGCTTAAAAGAAAACTATAAGCCATTTTCTTTTCTTTCTTTTTCTCATTCTTTGCTAACATATTCTTTAATATTCTCATTTACCAAATTAAGGCTATATATAAATCATATGCACCATATATGCATGATCAAGCCCATTCTTTGATGTTCTTTCCAAGTTCACATACACAACCTTGAAAATTCATTATGGCATAATGGTATGTCATAACATATTCTACCATTTTTATCAGCAATGCCATATCAAAGGAACACTTTAACATACAATTCTTTTCTAATACTTTCATGTGCTATTCAAGAAGTAGTAAAGGTTCAAGTAACTAGAACCAAACACTAAGGGCCATTTCTCTTATGGAACTAACATGACCAAGTGATATTCTAAATTTTGACATAACAATATGCACTCTTGAATACTAACATTTACACTTGGTTAAGCCCAACATAATCTTTCTACTTCAATTCTTGCTTCTCTAACCCTTTCTTCAATAGGGTTTAGCCAACTTATGCATGCATTTTCTCTTTAGATTTTCATCAAACACTTCATATGCACATGCAACTACCATGTTGGCTACAATTCCACATCTCTCTAAATCCACCAAAATTTGAGCGAAAAACTCACTAACTATAGCATCAAACCTGGCTATTTTCAACAAATCTAAACACTTCAAAATTTCAACAGTAATTCTTCCATAATTCCACCAATTCATCACATACTCATACACTTTCTCATGGCTGGAAATTATGCATCATTCAACATCAAAAACAGCCAACAATTCTCACATATAAACACATACAAACATGCAAGAATTATTCTACACAAGTCTTGCTCAAATCAAGGCTAAAATTGGGTTTACTTACCTTAAATGTGTAATATAATCTCCCTTTTACTAAAAGTTTCTCCCTCTTGGACCTAGATCATATGAAAACCATAAGAATTTAAAACTTTAAAGTTTAATCACATACCTTGTGCTAGAATTTTACCTTTGGATGCTTTAGGATTGAAAATCTATAAAAATCTCAGCCAAATCCTATGATTTCCCTTTGAAATTTAGTGAAGAAAATTGAGAGAAAATCGGGTGAGGGTGGCGTGTACAAGGGCTGAAATATGGCTAGGGTTTCTTCTAATGAAACCTTATATCTAATATTATATCCATGTATTCCCATTTTGCCCTTGCACTTTCTATGAAATCCCATCTATATCCTTTTGTCAATTACCAAAATACCCTCATTTTTATTATCTTCTTCACATTATTTTGTTTCCTTTCACTCCCCACTTTTTCAACTAATTATGAGTGAAAATACCATTTTACCCCTAATGAAGTTTTAAGGAATTTCCTTTACATTTGTCTAAGGTAACTTCAAAGAAATCCAACTAATGGTATTACGACATAAATAAACTTACGTACCTTGATGTGGGTGTTACAGTCTGCACGTCCAAGCCGTCCCCACTCTGTCTGACACGATTGAATTTAAAATATGCAAAGAAGAAACACAATAAGACTTTAGTAATCAAAGCGTGAATAAAGACTAAGTTTTTCACCAGTCGCTCGCCAGGTATACAGAATCTCGCCGTGGCCTCTCTCCCCAAAGACCGTTTCACCCCTCATGAAAAAGAAGCGTTCCTTCCAATTTTTATCACTCCGGTCGGTCACAAGGTGAGCCCGATCGTACTTGAGATTGATCAGATATCAGCCCATGTTCTTGTCATTTTCCTTAAGGAAATATGAGTATAACAGCTCGTGTAACCAAACATCACTTGATTTCGCACACAGAGGTCCTCTAGAGCCATCAATAATCTCCACTCATTCGGCATAATCTGGGTCGGCGCAATCATGAAATGATTCAAGACCTCCTAGACAAGATGGGGGATGGAAAGCCTTAGCCCGCTTGGAACCATTTCTCATAGGCACTCACCTGACCTTTTGCCTCCTAGTTAACCCTTTCGTACAACTTCGGCACCCTAATTTCGACAGACTCCAAGATATGGTACATTGTCCTGATCCGCCATGCATCACTCTCCTTCAACAAGGGCATATAGTCTTTACTCAATATCCCGCTACCAGGCCAACTCGATTCGTCCTCGGAGCCACTACTGGTGGAAGGCGAACTCCCAGAACCATAGACTTCATCAGAGTCTTCCCCACTTGTCCCTTGCCTATCCGACTCACCATCGCTTGGGGTGGCGCCACTCGGCCCAGGGGCAACCACGTTCACCCCTTTCGGTGTATCGATCGGGATGCCTCCACCCTCTAGCATCACCACCATCGTTGGGGCATTCTCATATTCATTCCCAACTTCCATATCTGCCCCACCCAAGTCGCTCAACTCTGACTGCGACATTAAACTCTTTGTCCACTCGACCCGAGCGACCAATTGGTTTTCAATACCAAGTCGAACACTCAAGTTTAAGAAGTCCCACTCGCCTAGAGCTACCGACCGGCTGGCTCTCAAATCAGTCTAACTCTTTGACCTCCAAGTTACTTTCAGCTCGGTCTGGGTGACCAAATACCTGCTTCCTCAAGACCTCTCGTGCAAATCACCACTTGGTCTGGAAGACCGGGCGACCCAAGTGACTAGCCCTTACCAAAAACCACACTTTTTCACTTGAAGCACCACACTTGACCCAGTCAAGCAGATTGAGACGAGCCAAGCCGAATGGGAAACCAACATAAACTGATTTCATCTTCTACCTTCCCCAAACCCAGAATTTTTGAACCCAGATGAAAATTTTTGTGTTTTCTTCGTTCACCCCAAACTTCAAACCAAACAACCTAAGTGGCCATTGAACCTACCCTGCTCAAAATGAAGAAACATGACACCTCCTAGTTTTTGTCAAACCCTTCCAAAAACGTAAAAAGAAACCTACCAAATCCCACTCAAATCTCTCCAAAAATACTACACAAACAAAGAGAAGAAGAAAAGAAACAGAAAGCAGCACAAGAAACTAGTGTTTACCATGAAAATGGTCGAAATCCACGAAAGTACGTCTACCACCTCTAAAAAAACTTGAAAATAAGAAGAAAATGCAAAGAAAGAGAAGTGAGAGACGAAATGAAGATACACAGTCGCCTCCTCGATTTTATGGACAAAAGCTAGCAAAAGAGACACATGGCGGCCTTGAATTGGTTATGGAATATAGCAACTTTTTGTTTTCCCACCCAAACCGAGGAGCGATCTCCACCGCACATGTGTTGTGAATCCGCATGCACTCGAAAGAAGTGAGTCCATGCACGCGCCCAGCACAATCGCTCGGCCAACCCGACTGAGTAGGCATTTCTAACATACAAACTGTTCATCTTCTACGGCCAAGCAAACACATTCTAACACTTCACACCCACTCAGTCAACCCTCTTGACCAAACGGAATGATAAGAAGTACTACCCCAGCCCTTCAGCCTCGTGACAAACTTCGCCAAGAAGTTACAGAGCACCCAGTCACTCGGTCAGCTGGACTGAACGAGCCAATCACGAGTAGGAAAGTGTGCATCCACCTACTTGTTCGGATTCGACCAATTAGCCGATGGCACCACAACAAGAATCACCCTAACGAATCTCACTCGGCGTGGTACGCCGAGTGAGGACACCTTCATGGGACATCTCGCACATCTTCCCACCCAGGTCGACACATCGAGAAAGGATACCTCTCGCAGACTCTTTCGTGCCTCCTCTCGATCTAATGCATTGGGCAAGGCCACAAGGTCAACTCAACTCCCTCACTCGATCAGATACACTGAGCGAAGACATGATCGTGTTTCACCTCCACTCGCTCGACCTAGTGTATCGAATGCGTCACCTACAATAAAAGCTATATTATTCGGTTTCGCGAACAGAGAAGCAGCATGTTCACATGTTTAACTAGTCGGTCATGAAGGTCGACTAAGTACACCTCCACGCAACGCCTACTCTCTAGGCTAAGCACTCCTTAACTTAGAAAGTGGGGGGCAAATTGTTAAGGCCAAAAATGTCTTCGGCCCAAATAGGCCCAAAGACGAAAACACCTTCAACAAAGCTCGAAGTCATGGCCTAATTCCGATTGGGCCTGCAACCGATTTCGCCCACCAAATTCATTTTAATACACCTACCTAGTTGCCCACTACTTAGACCCAATCAGCAAAAGCCCAGTTCATTTAGGCCTCACTACCGGTTTATCTGGGCCCAAGCCCTGTGATCCTAGACCACCTTCTGGACTTAGGATCTACTTGAAGCCCAAGGTCGTCTACTTACCTCGGTACTACCCGAACTCTATCGAAGAGGTCCATCACTACCCTAATTCGTCTAAGATATGTGTCTTAGACCCACTAGGACTCCCTTTCCTACTGAGGTAAGGGAGCCAAAGGTTCTCTTTTTTCACAAAACCTCTACTCCAAGGACTCACAGTCCTACCAGGATTCGAAGATCCAACAGTTGCTATTTAAACAGAGGTCAACCCTCTCACAAGGGACACGGACATTACACCTTCAGACCCCGCAGTTCTCACTCTCGAGAATTTTGCATCACAGCCGTAGTTATAGTCTCCGACTATACTTCTGGTAACCTTTTCTCTCCCTAACCCTCACTAAATTAGTCTCACTCAGCCTTGCTGACTTAAGCGTCAGAGTGCCTACGGCAAACACCACCTCAGTGTTTTCCATTCACTTTACGCTTGTTTTCTTGCGTGTGCAGGTATAGCAGATTGCTAATAGCCTCAACCTCATGGGATCAGACTCTATTTTCGTAAAGGTAAATTTTTTTGCATCTAGACTTCACATTCTCCTAAATATCTCTACCCTTTATATTAATTCCAGATACACAGCACTACATAACACATACGTTGTATCAATAATACAACTTATCAATCCCTTCAGATTCATATAAATAACTCCAACCCTTCACATTCATATCAAACAAATACAATGTATCAATTATCAACCCCCTTTACTTTCAAATAAATATCTCTCTCTTTAATGTTGATTAAATACATCCATAAATCATGAATTAATATTGTTATTAATATGGATTATTAATACAAAAAAAATATCAAACACCAATTAAATTAAGCCATATGTAACCAAAAATCCTACACATCCACATGTCCTACATCATCACCAATCACATCCAACCACATGTTGGTCAATCTTCTAACATGTAATTAAAATGAAGCAATTTTAGAGCTTAAAAAATCATATATGCCAATCAAACACGGTATCTCTTAGGATTATATAAATATATAGATATAGATTTCTTACGGTCTCGACTTGGGCTAGTACGTTAAATTAATAATTTCTATAAATTAATAAAATAATACTTTTCTGGAAAACCATACATAACTTTGTGGTCCCAATAATATCATAAATAAATAATTTACTAATTGACTATGATATTCTATTAAAATATGACTATATTGTTACTTGTTTTTTCTTGAAATTTAAATTTTGTTGGATCCCATCTCTAATTTTTCTCATTGTCTCTAGAAGTTTTGGGGTTGAATTCTCGAATTGCAATAAAAATTATAAAGTTTTGTTGATGCTTTGAGTGCTTCCTTGCACGTAAAGGCTCCAAAGGCCAAAGCTATTGTATCATCCTCAAATTTTTCAACAGCAGGATTTTCCAATTGATTAGATTGGTGAAATACAATGAATTTTTAGTTGACTAAATGTATGTTCCTCGTAAATACGCTCCATAAATTAGTAAATTATTAATTAATTAATATCAAATTTAATTAATAGAATTTATATGATCTCAAGGTTATTAATTTATAGACGTTACACCATATTTAGCTTTCAAAAAATTTATATTAGAAATGTTAATGAACTCACTTAAATTAAAACTCGGGTTACTATTGTTTCCTCTTGCCCTTGTATGGTATACTTTTTTCATCTAATCTTGCACTTTTCTCTTTCTTTTTTTCCTTTTTTTTTTTTTAGTTAATTGTGTTTCAGTTTTGTGAAATGTAAATTTAAGAAATATAATTTATTCATAATTCAGCCTACGTACTTTGTCATTAATATTTTCAATATCAGATCAATAATCGAATGGTTTTTTAAGAGCGCATTGAGAGTGACTGGGTTTAAAAAATATTATCATAAATTGTTGGTTAATATTTAGAATAAAGAAAGAAATGACAAATCTAACTCAACGGCTAAACATCATTCAATTTTCTTATCCCTAATGAAATCCAGTAAGATTTTAGACCCTGACTGGAATATTACAATGAGTGCAAAACCAAGATAGGTCTGATCCAATTTCAATTTGGAAATTTCCAAATTTTCTATTGGCTAGCTAGGAGTTTGCATACACTCGGTGGCGAACCCAAGATTTTTGCCAAGGGGGCCTTCGCGAGTCCGTCATTGTTTGCTATTGTGGCTTACCTAGTCCATTGAGTTTGTAGGGTATTCAATGAACTCGGAGAATTAGTTGAATTGCACACAAGCTAGCCTGGACACCCTGATTACCAAAAAAAAAGAAAAAAAAAAGGCTCCACTTGGTTGGTTATTTAGAATAGCATTTATGTTATTTAGCATTTTTTGAAAAGATGATAGGATACTAAGAAGTTTTTTCTACATTTCTGAATGATATTTTCTGAAAATATTTAGATTATTTTAACTCCCTAGGTTTGTTAATTTTACTAAACACCCCCAATAATAAAAGTTTATAAATTGACAAAAACACTCTCACCCACCCACGTATTGCTAGTAGCCGACCACCTTCCGACGGTGGTGGCCGGCTACCAGCAATACATAGGTAGGTGGGGGTGTTTTTGTCAATTTATAAACTTTTATTGTTGGGGGTGTTTAGTTAAATTAATAAACTTATGGGGTTAAAAAATCTAAATATTTTGAATTGAATAAAATAAGATTGAGTTTTGAGAATATTAAAACAAATGCATTTTTAGGTTTTTGGAATAAGATAGGATAGTAAAAGGATGCCAAACGGACCCATATCTGCTCATTTGCTTACGTTTTATTATTAATGTTAATTATAAGATCAAGGAGAAGTTGGAACCACAAAAATTAAGGTTTCAAAATGTTAAAATAACAAACATAAGTTATTAACATGAACCCTCAATTAAACTATAGTCATGTTACGTACATACCTAGAACATCGATCAACAAAATTATATAAAACACGTCTTCCTTCAGAGCTTATATACAAAGTACTATATTACTTTATGAAGTTGATAATAATTTATTTTATACTTTAGTCAACCATTATGTTTATTATCTTTCAATGATCATTTTGATCGAGGAAATTGGTTGTATATTTGACCCTTAAGTTAACAATAACATATAATTAACTTGCACTAATTAATGTGCTATACTACTTGCAACTTCAATATATTTCTACAAGTACGGGAAACACATATTTCATCAACACATATTTATTAGAGAATTTTCGAGAATTCGTTTACAGTACTGGATAAAATTATCCTCGATAACATGACAGATTCTGAAACTTCAACATGTGTTTCAACAAGAACTAGCAACAAGCAATGGATTTTATTTTGGAAATCGAAGGAAAAAGGAGAAGAAAATCTCCTAATTAGTATTAAAAATCAAAATGAAGGCCAGAACCTTCTAGTTTTATGCGTGTAAGTTCATCCAAATCCCGTTTCATCTCATCCGTAAAGTAGTTCTTCCAATCCCCAACAACTCCGAGTCTGAAAAATGAACTGTTGGGAATCTTCAAATGGAAGAACACACCATTTTTGTTCACCTCTAAGTTTTTAAGCCTCTCCAAGCTTGATCTCCACAGCACTTTCTCAACTTCATCTTCATTAACAAATGGTCGTCCGAGAAATGAAGCTAGCCTTTTCACCTGTCCTTTGGGGTCACTTTTCAGCTCTTCATACTTCAGAAACAGTATCCTGTCGGGATTCTTCAAACTCTCTGACCAATACTCCAAAACATGATCGAAATATGGTCCGTAGAGATGAACGCCTTTACGAAAAGCATCGTAAGCTTTTTCGAGAGAATATGGCTCTTGATTTGGTCGTGAGATTTTGTTGAAGAAGTGCCACAGCGACACCAATGTGTCCTTAGGGTTTCGGGCGATGTAAACAATCTTGCAGTCTGAGTTCTTAATTGAATCTGGCAATGCACTATAAGGTAGATGAGTGTGAAACAGTCTTGGAGATGGCATACCTGAGAAATCAGGATGTAAATTATCTCTATATACATCATATTCTAAAGTTCTTATATGAGCATGAGGGACATTTTCTGTAAGAATATCGTCTTCCGCAACATCATCCAGGATTCCCTTCTGATCTGAACTTTTACCTGAACAATATAAGGATAAGATTAATAGTCATTATATCGGGTTTTAAAATAAACACATGACATAAAATTCTTAAAAATTTTAAAGAATTGAGATGGAGAGAGCGTCTTAATTTTGACCTTTACTTTGTCTTCCCAGATCAGGATGTAAATTATCTCCGCATACATCATATTCTGAAGTCCTTGTATGAGCATGAGGGAGATTTTCTACACCTTGGCTTTGTCGTCCCATGATGGAAACACAGAGAGCCTTAAGCCAGGTTGTTCCTGTTTTCATGGAGGAAGCCAAGATAACATCATCAGAAAGTGCTTCATAGTCTGATTGAAAGGCTAACATACCTTGGATAATATCTTCATAGTACCAAAAACCTTCCCATTGATAGAGGTCATGACATTCCCAGAATGATTCTTTGGGAAGTTCATCAAATTTTTGGTTCAACATTAATGAACCTGTGTTGGCCATGATAAAGTAGAAACTGAAGAGTAGTTAATTTTGTGGCTTCAATGCATCAATATATATAAAGCACCTAAGAATATTACTCAAGCCTTTAGTTTCAAACTCATAATGTAGATTATATAAATAATTTGAGCTTACCGTAGAACTTCGAACAATGAGCAATATATAAAAAATTCTTCATATGGTATGGGAACTTGGTTTATGGTCATGTTCAAGGTAGCACCAATTCCTAAGATATTGTATAATCCCATAATCTTTTTGAACCTATCAAATGAAACTTCAAAATTAAGGAATGTATACAACTTTTATATGAACCCTTTTTTTTTTTTTGGATCACCAGGGGTGTCCGACACTCCGATTTAACTTGCGCGCACCTTAACTAATCTCTAAGGTCCTGAAAGTCCGATTGGATAATCTTTCAGTGGCCACCCCTATTAGCGCTTAGGGAAACTCAAACTTAGGAGCTTGAGGCAAACTTGAAATGGTGTTCTAATAGTCCAATAATGTTTTGCTTACAACTAAGTCATACAACCAAACAAAAATTACACAAAATTCATGTAAAATGATTACTCTGTCCCTTGTTTTTTGCTTGGTTGTATGACTCGGTTATATAACTTAATTATAAACATAAAATTGCTCGCTCAATTGTAAGCATAACAATACTCTTTAATAGTCTGCCCTGGTATTAATTAGCAACCGAAAAAGAAATTGCTACTACAAAGTAGGGTCATTAATTTAAGGGCTTTTTTTTTTTCTTGGATTACTATATTAAAAAGTTACATCTGTTACAAGTTTAATCCTTTTTTTTTTTTTTTTCACAATGGAGACATTTTATTTTAAACATGATTTAAAGGATAATAAAAGAAAATTATTCAAAGAGAACAACAATCATCTTTACATGAAAAATTTGGAGATGCTCATTTGCTTGCTTAACAAGAAGATTGTCAGTAAAGAGTTCAATAAAACCAACATTCATATTATGATGAAGATGTGGTTAAAAGATTTGAGGATTGTAGATATGGAGTATAGATTAATTTAATTTTTCAGGTCAAAACACCATGAATATACAGATACAATAAATGAAAAGGATAAAGACTTGATGTAAATTTGATGGACAACCCATGTAGCAGAAGGTTAACAATCTCAGATACAAAGCAAAACTCAATTGCAAGAGGCTCCTATTAGCATGAATTGAAGCAACGTGGTTATTACCTACTCATCAAACCCAAATGAGCTCATGCTTAAACATAAAACAAACCCAAATCAAACAAACTTAAAACAGACAGTAAAAGACTGCATGCAAAACCAAGTTAGCTAAGTATAGCATTTGTATGACACTTCCAAAAGAATAATAATATGAGAAAACTTTCACCATTTCTGTTCGCCTCAAAGTTTTTACGCCTCTCCAAGCTGATTTTCATAAAAACTTATCCAATGTCCTGAAAACCAGACTGGACCGGCTGGTCTAACCGTCGATCGACATCCTCTCTAGTCTGAATTTCCAATTTTACTATTCACTAAAATCCCTAATCTTACCACCAATGAACGAAGGGCACACAAGTGTTGAGGTTAGAGGGGTTTTGTAGAAGGGAAGCCGGTGGTTCAAGGGATGGTGTCGAATTGAATTTTGGACATCAGAATTTGGCCAGAAAAATCAACCCAATACGTGAGTCACAGACAGCGAACAGGGGACTACCAAATGTTGGGGTTAAATGTGTTTTGTAGAGTGGAGGTTGGTGGTTCAGGTGGTAGTGTTGGATTGAATTTATGACATCGGAATCAACCAAAATTCGGCCAAAAAAATCTACCCAATCGTAGCAGCGTTCGCAAGTCATGGCTAGCGAACAAGGGGCTATCAAGTTTCGAGGTAGAGGGGTTTTGTAGAGTGAAGGACAGTAGTTCAAGTAATGGTGTTGGATTAAATTTTGGCCACCAGAATTTGGCCGGAAAAGTCAAAATTCAAACAGATCATAAGGATGTATTTGCTATATTTTATACCAGCAGGAACTAAAATAGTTTTCAATGGTGTTTTTGCAAGATTTCAAACTTTTTGGACCGGTAAAATCATTAACTGGGCCCTTGACCGGATCAAGGCCGGTCTGATTTTAACTTATCCACCTCATCCTCGTATACTAAGATCTCTTGGCGGTCCTCATATTTCAAGAAGAGTTTCTTGTGGGCAATCTTCCGGCTTTCTGACCAATATTGCAAATCATAATCAAGATCCTGCTCCAAAGGGATTAACACCTTACAAACAGCACCATATACTTTTTCCCGAGAAATATGGCTCTTGATTTGATCTTAAAACCAAAATGACCTAACCAACCCAGATAATCTCCCTCACCACTCATAGTCAGTGTCTGGATTCCCACCTGACCCGGGTTTTGCCGGCCTATTTACAGGGCATGTATCAATTTCACTGCAACGATTTCCTTTACATTTTTCAAATCCCATTAAAAGGCACGGTAGCATGACAACCCCTTTACGCTAGCATGAAAACGACAGAGAAAAAAAAAATCAAGGAATTATTTTCAATAAGCCAACGAAAGGGTATCAGATTATCAACAAATACGGTAAAGATATTTATTAAGCAATATCACAAAAATTGCAATATAATAAGTGGCATTGTTAACAGGTATAGGATTTCTGCTGGTAAAAATATCAATTTCAATGCTATCATTTCCTTGTTTCTTGTTATAGGATAAAAACTATGCCATGGTAAATAGGGGTCCAATTGTAATGCAAAATACTAACATCCTCGTGTATTTTTGGACTAAAGATCAGAGATCTGCTCTTCCTGGATATCTGGGGAAGGGAATAACATCTCTAATATTGTCGATGCCAGTTGCAAAAAGAATCATCCGTTCAAAACCTAAACCAAATCCACAATGTTTCACTGTCCCAAAGCGACGCAAATCAAGGTACCACTCATATGGCTCAAGAGGCAGCCCCATCTCTTCTATTCTGTAAGCATCCCACAAAAAATGGCTCATTAGCAGTCAATTATAATCATGCAACAAGATCCTGACCTAAATACGCACACGTAATGCTCGTCAAAGAAACTTGTATAGCAAGGACCAAAAGGAGAGAAAAGCAGTCTAGTGCAAATTTTAAGTACTATGACAAGTACCAACTATGGACCTCATTTTCCATACCTGCTCTTAATAACATCATAGCGCTCTTCCCTTTGGCTTCCCCCAATCAACTCTCCAACCTGTAATATAACAGAATCCGTATCATATATGCCCCTAACAAAATATTTGAACATAATTCTAGTAAAAATATTGTAACAAAGCACAAGGTAAGCATCGCTTAAAACATTTAGAAGAAAAAGCTCACCTTTGGTACAAGGACGTCCATAGCAGCCACAGTCTTTAAGTCATCATTGACTCTCATATAAAATGCTTTGATTCCTTTTGGGTAGTTATACACAATAACAGGCTTCTGGAATTTAACCTCTGTTAAGTATCTGCAACAGTAACCAAACCAAGGCGTCAATACCATCACTTAAAAGCTGACAGGACCATAAATTAAAACGATTTGCAAACCTTTCATGCTCAGATGCTAAATCAATCCCCCACTCCACATTGTTCTCAAATTTCTTTCCCTCTTTCACAGCCTCCAGTAGCAGATCCACTGCTTCTGTGTATGATATTCGCTCAAATGCAGTTGAAGCAACCATTCTCAGACGATCAATGCAGCTTTTGTCATAATTTTTAGCCATAAATTCCATATCATCAAGGCATTTGTCCAGTAACCACTGACATAAAAATTTTACATATGCCTCCGCACAGTTCATATCATCCTACAAATAAAAAGAAAACTATTCATAATCATGAATCCCCAATGTACTTCAAAAACTCATATATGGATGGGCACCAGTCCACATGATTACACATTAGCATTTCAAGAAACACAATCAAGCTAATTTCTAAAAAGATAAAATAACCATAGTTACAATGAAGAAACAAAGGGTAACTTATCCTTAAATCCCCAGATTTAGGAAATAAGATACTCCCCATAACAGCTATAGAAGCCCAGAAAGAGTCCTTGTAGATATATAAGCACATAAGATGTCAAGAATAGATCATCTGTATTCCAGGAGAGCATTTCACATGTTCACAAATTTTTTCTTATGCATCCACAAAATATCCTGACTAGCTAGATAGAATCCCCCGCTATATCCAGCTAAACAGAAAGCGATATTAATAGCCAACAATCTAGCCCTCCCAACTCAATAATTCTGTTTTCCAATGCCAAAACCGGGATGTGTAAAGGTGATTGTTTGAGGTATACTGATGCAAACAAGCCTTATGCCGCAAATAAACGTCTTATGTGTTTGACAATCCATTACATTAGGAGTGTAAGACTCATCAAGCCACAGAATTATATGTATCCTCATACAATAAACAAATTTCTATAGAACTTCAAAGCTTCTCAAACACCTAACATTCACCAAGCATTCTTTAGCTAAAATACCTTAAGATCTGCAAAAGCTATTTCAGGTTCCACCATCCAGAATTCTGCCAAATGCCTGGAAGTATGGGAGTTTTCAGCTCGAAAAGTTGGTCCAAATGTATAAACATTATAAAAGCACATGCATAAGTTTCAACTGCAGTTGGCCAGAAACAGTCAAAAGCTTGGCGAGCAAAGAAATCTTGCAAATAATCAATCTTTCCATCCTTTTGAGGAATTCCCGGTTTAAGCTTCGATCTCTCCTCCACCTTTGCAAGATTCTCCTTAGCTTTTGTAAGTTCAGCAACAGAAGAACACTAATGCCTCCTTGCTTGCTTTTTCAGATTTGGTTTGGCAACAGCCTCTCCTTTCTCCTTGACAACAAGCTTGGCAGCTTCTACATCAGCTTCAGTGGGAGGAGGATTCTTGATCAGCTCTTCTCTATTTCTCAGCCTCACTAATCAAGGTTGTTACTTGAAACATTTCACAGCTCCCTCACAATCACTGGTAGTGATAACGGTGTGTGTATGTAGAGAAAACCATTCTCTTGAAAGAAGTATGAGTGGCATAAGCAAGTGCATTTCGGATTCGTGCAACAGCAGATATCTGAAATTTCCACGGAAATTAAAAAATTTAAATCTTTAAAAAAAAAATAAGAGTTCGGTTGGTTGGGCTTGGTACTAGCCAAAATAGCTTATTTGAAGCGCATAGCACTTTTAAAATTTATTTTAGGTTGTTTCTTACATTCAAAAGTGCTTATAGGATTTTAAATAAGGTATTTTACAACAAATGCTCAAAATTGAGCTTATTAAGAGTTAAAATTTCAAAATATCCTATTTTATTTTGCAATTTTACTAATCTATTCTCTACTATTAAATCCCTTGGTAAATTATACCATATATTTCTTTAACATTTTCTAGAATAACTGATAAATTTTCATAAAAGCTATACTTTCTTTAAGCGCACTCAAATAGCTCTTGTCTCTTTCTATATGCTCTACTCGGATAAACCGTATCAAACAAAACCCTAGTGGCATGTATCAAATTCAAAATTGGAACTACTACAATTATAATTCTAACATGTTATATTAATCTAATAAGTTTCAATTATAATTAAAAGTTTTACAAAATTTACAGTTCAATGCATAAATTGATCAACCAAAATTTATGAAGTCAAACGGCATAAAAGAAAGTGAGAAGATACCGTATTAGTCCTGGGTCGGAAAAGAATGCGATCCCTCAAGAACTCGAGCGTGAGCTTAGTCTTAGGAATGGGTACTTAGCGGGGTCAACGTGCCCACATCAATCACCTTCTCGACCCGAAGCTCGATCTTCTGCTTGGTTCCCTCAGGCGGGTTTTTAAGCAAACCCTCAACAGACACACAATGCCAGTTGGCACCAACTGGCCCAAATCCGCTACAGAAGCGTCCACGATAACTTGTAAATTCGCCGGACATGAACGTCATTCACCTCCAAAAATGCAAACGACCCTTTGCCCGTTCACGGCCCGTTTTCACCCATCCTCCGACCGAACACGCTGTCCCGCAGACCAGCGCCACCGTCAGGTCGGGTCAGTATTGTCGGATAGTTACCCGGTCCGAGAACGCATGTTTTTACTTTAGAACCCGATGCACGATCATTCACGGTCGACACTGCCACGAAAAAGAAAAAAATTTATATTAATAAAAACAAATAAATAATCAATTATGAAACGACACCGGTACATTCTAAAGAGAGAGGTGAGAAGTTAGATTGACTGAAGCTTAGAGGTTACCCATGGCTGCAGGAGAGTGGGAGTTGCTAAGCGAAGGGAGAGTGAGAGAATTCTGGTGGGATTAGGGTTTAGGAGAGGTCGGAAATTATGTTTGGGCTTAAACCCACACATTAAGCCCAATAGGTTTTGGGCTGGATTGCTGGCCCATATATATATCATATATAGGATTCGCGGGTCGGATTTCCGGGATAATATTAGGAATTCCATGTTATCAGGCTGCAAAAGGTTTAAAACATTTTTTTTTTTTTTTTTTTAATCGAGGTGTCTGGGTCAGCTTACGCACACTTCAATTAATCTTTCGAAGTTCAAAATTAACAGCCAAGTAAGTCCTTAATAGTCATCCCTATAGGGTCTAAGGGACTTGAACTCAAAAACTCATGAAATCCTTTTTATCTTTTACCACTAGACACTCTATGATAGTTAGTTTACATTCCATGTTTGTGATTTTGTTTATACATGTGAAGGACGCCATTTAGTTTAGACAATTTTAACACAAATTTTAAATATTGGTTAAAACAATGTAAATGGTTAAAATCTTGTATAAATTGCATAATTAATAGACTTTAGAAAACGACACAACTTAAAAATGATTAGATTGTCAAGCCTAGCCCTATTTTCGACATTATCAAATGTGTTAGTAATGATATACATGTTCTAGTGTCATGTTTCAAGTCCTAACTTTAAAATCCAAATTTTTGGCAAAAAATCCCTCAATTGTAATGTATTGGTTGGTATTATATAGTTATATTGCTTGGAAATGGGTATGTTACTTTACTTTTTGAAGTGCAATGCAGTTGGCACATGATGTGTTTGAGAAAAAGTCTCGCCAAATAATATTATTGGTGAGAAAGCTAGTTTTAGTTGAGTAAATGGCTTCCATCTCTTCAACTTTTACAAAACTTGATGATTCGGTAACTCTCTTTCTTTTTTGTGAAGTAGAAAGGTTTCATTAAGACGGACTTTTTCAAAAGTTATGTGCGCCCATATCTTAGATTTGCTTTTCATACAACGAAAAATGTAGAACTAGAATACCAAAAAAAAAGTTTATATAATCAATAACATCATACCCGATAAAGAGTAATATTGTATTATACTAATGGATATATCGGGTATTTATTAGTGTAATACAAGATAACATGAATAAATGTTGTTCTAACTTCTAACCTTAAAACTTAAGTCCCACCAGAAATAAGATAAATATTGCTAATAAATTAAACTTGAGAAATTACATAGGTGTTTTAAGAAAAGAGTATTAACTATTAGATAAAAAAAAAAAAAAAAAAGTGGAACCACCACTGGATGCTCCATGACAAAAGAGCAAATAAGGTTTTAAGAGCTACAAAATTCGAGTTCTCCAAACACTAATAAGGGGGTCATTAGGACTCTATTTGGTCGATAGTTTCAAGTTTGAGAGATTAGTTAAGTGCATGTAAGTTGACCCGAAAAAAAAAGGAAACAAAATTAATAAAAAAAACAATGAAGCTAATAAAAGAAAACAATTAACCAGTGGTTAGTATGAATTGATTCTACAATTTTTTTACTATTGATATAGAAGAAAAGTTATAGGTAGTATTTATATTTGGAAAAGAATAGGAAGGTGATTGATATTTACAAATCAATTTATAATATTAATATGAGATATCTTATGTGTAAGTCTCATAGGTCTTAATATATCTTATGCTAAAAATAATATGAAATAATAAATAAAAAAAAACTTTATTGGTATAGTTTGGTAGCAAGACTCATAAAAAAAGAAAGATAATTAGAATCTGATAGGTGTTATCGTGAAATTTCCGCAAATTGATGCTCCACTTGTTAACTAATCAAAATATCCTTTTAATAAAAGATAACATCTAAAAATTACCCCATGCTCAACCTTTGCCACTTTAACGTTTCTTTTTAATTGAAAATTAAGCCAAATATTTTACTTTTATATATGAGCTAAGATTTCATCTGTTGGCCAGGTGTCCAACATTCTTCCACGTGGACAATAACAAAAATACCAAGTCATACGGAATAATCATAATTACATATTACTGAGGTGATATGACAAAATATTTGGACAGAAAGTATTATATTTATCAATAATACTACGGACATCGAAAAAGTTATACCGAATTTCTATATCGATCTACGTATAATATGTGTTTGAATTTTTTTATATTAGAGACGGTTGTCCATTCATTATGGACGGTTGTCCATTAATTTTGGACGGACGCCCACAAATAATGGACGCCCGTCCTTCATCCAAATATGAAAAAAAAAAATTTATAAACATTTAGGACAACCGTCCATCTGTTATGGACGGCCGTCCATTACGTTTGGACGGGCGTCCCGTCCATACTTAAAAAGAAAAAAAATCTAAACATGATACTGCTTCTTCTTCTTCCTTTCGAAAATGTTCCATTTTCTTTCTTTTGGAATAACGGCGCCATGCAGCTTGGATTAAGCATGCGGCCCATGTCTCCACTGTTATGAGTAGAACCTGAAGGTGTGTTGAACCTGTCTATTGTGAAGTCGCCTGAATTGAGTGGCTGCAAATTTTAACTCTTCAGCGACAGAGCAAAAGCCTGAACCTTTCTCATAGCCTTCATCGTACAGGTAGAGGATGGGAGGTTAATGCTAGATTTGGGTTCCAGTGCCCAGGTCAAAAGCTCCTCGCCACAGAAGTCTCCTTCTTTCAGAAAACAACACAAAGGAGAGAGCTTTAAGAGCTTCTGTTTCTGAGGCGCAAGTGAAGGCCAAGGAAGATAGCGCTTCCAATGCTAATGATGATGATAATAATAATAATAATGTATTCTTGCCTTAATCAGTATGGAGTATGGAGATGTACAGGTCCATATGCATATCTGTATGCATTTACTTAAAAGTCTGATTAGTTAAAAGTCGTAGGCAGTTATTAGATGATCAGAGAAGAAGAAGAAAAAGAAGAAGAAGAGAAGCGAAAGTGGAGAAGTAGAGGAGTTTTTTTTTTTTTTTTTTTTTTTTAAGTATGGACTGGTGAATGGACGGCCGTCCCAAATATTTATAAAAAAATTTTATTGTATTTTATTTATGGACGGGCGTCCATGTGAGTGAACGGTCATCCAAATTTGATGGACGACCGTTCACTAGAAAAAAATTGTTAAAAAAATCAGAGGCGTGTTACACGTAGGCTGGTACAAAATTTTGGTGTAGGTTTTTCGGTGTCCCTACCTTTATTGTATATTTATAGTCTAATCCCATGAACTTTTTTTCACCGTTATGATGTAATTGTTTATAATTGGTTTTTTATAAATTTTTTATCTGATTAATTGCGGGCTTTTACATTTAAATTGTGAGAGAGAGTTTATTAAATTAGGTTATGAGTTAATCTTTATTAAAATCTTATATAAAATAAGCATAATACTTTATATACAATATGATTCACTGATTTTAAATTAAAAATAAACTTTCATTTAATCATCTTTTGTCATATCATATTATATATATATTATTATTCATAGTACAACTCATTGTTAAGAGCACTTAGAGCTTTTCCTCATCATCTAGGGACTCCTAACCAACCAATACCTCTTTTAATCACTCCAATAATATATCACTAATAGGTTGTTTAACCTTAAAAATGATCTTTTATTTTATTTTTTATTATCAGGATCTTTTCGTCATGTAAGAGCAAAATATGATTAACAATAACGATTTTTTTTTTAAATATAATTTAATCTAACTATAGTTAAATATAATATATTTAATCAAAGACTTTCATACACTAAGAGGCAGATTAAAGTTGTATTAAATGCACATTAGACTTTAAATAATATTTAAACATATTGAATAGTAGATTGATTTGACAATACTTAAAGCAATATACACTTGTCACCAGCTAATATAATATAATTAGAGCTAATAATACCTCTAATAATATTCATCTATGCATATATTTATTTTAAAATCAACCAATTATGTTAAAATAATTACATATAAATCATGCAATGAGCACAGTATCCGTACAGTAAGAGTAGCGTAGAAATACAAATAAAAATACGAAAATATAATAAAGGCCCAATAAATATAAAATACGGTATTGTTGTTGTTGTTGTTGGAAGGAGAGTGAGTATTTATTTATATGCAATTTGCAAAGATGAGTGGCGCACGTTAACTATCCTTCACTAACTCACTCACTTGTCTCGCTCATTTTCTTTCCTTTCTCAGTTCCCCTTTCTCTGTTGTTACAGAAGATATTTTTCAAAGAATATATAATTATAAGGTAAGCCGAACTTTCTGTAAATATTGTTTTATTTTAAAGATTTTCATTCTTCTTCACTGAAATTTTTCATTTTGCTTTCTGGGTTTTTAATTTGAAGCGCCTTTGTATAATTACTTGATTAAAAAGAATATAAATCTCTTTTTGTGGTTGTATTGTTGTGCTTTAAAAAAAAAAATTAATGTTAATGTAAATCTCATTGTTGAGTGTCACTGTTGCATTAATTAAACGTATTTTTTTCTTTTGTGTTTCGTTTTTCTTTGCATTAATTGTAGAATGTAGCTTCTTCTTCTTGTGATAAGGAGCCAGTTTTGACTTAAAACGCTTTTGGGTATAACCTGTTTGTTTCCCTAGAAAGTGAAAGTAAAAGAGAAAGAAAAATTCATTCTTTTTGTTTCATGATTCATGTTGTTTTGGTTTAAAAAAGAAAAAGGAAATCTCAATTTTTCTTTAGATTTCTTGGTTTTGACAAAGCTTGGAGAAAAATTAAAGGGAGAGAGAGAGAGAGAGAGAAAAAAAAAAAAGAAAAAAAGAAGAAGAAGGGAATAAAAAGATATAAGGGTTTTAGTCTCAAATTACTTTTTAAGCTATTTTTTTTTCACTGATTAGCTAATGTTATTTTGGGTTTTTGTTGTGTCTATTGAATACTATATGCTGCACAATAGCTTTATATAATTTTTTTCTATTCATTTTAAGAATTTTCTTTTTATCATACATGAAGCATTTCATTGTTAAGCGGGTTTGATTTTCATGTGTTTTCAGTTTTTTGCTAAAATTTTCAGAAGCTGTTCTTACTGTAAAGTTTTGTACCAATAAGGTGGTGGTAGGTTAGGATGCTGGCAGAAGTATGGCGCTAAGTCACTAATAGGAGGAACATGCTGTGTTCTTCTCCTTTCCATAAGACTTGCATTAAAAGCTTTCGGATGTATATTTGCTAGGAAGCTCTAACACACCGTTTAAGTTTAGATCATCATGTCAAGGCAAGCTCACCTTCCACCTCGTTGCCCTCGTCCATTTCATGACCCAATCTCTCCTCTACAGCGTACAGAATCATACCCTGGCCACAATAAATCATCCTTCCAAAATTCGATCCTAGAGGATCAGCCAACATGGCTGGATGATTTGTTAAGTGACTCTAGCACAAATTCTGTGGGAATTATCCATCGTCGGTCTTCTAGTGATTCACTCACTCTCTTGGATGGTCTTGCAGACTCTTTTTCAGGTTTGAATCCCTGTAAGGATGATGATAATTCAGTTGGGAATAAAACTTGTAGTGGGTTGGAGTCGGCTTGTGTTTATGGTCCTAATTCCCCTAGGAAAAGAGGTAATATAACCTTCTCGGAGAATGCTATAGTTTCAGCATTATCAGAATGTGTTGTTGAGAACCCTTTGCAATATGTGGATGAGAGCCTTTGCATATCTGGGATTAATCACTCTGATTTGAAAGGGGATGCTTGTACTTCGACTGGTGAGCTCAATGCTGAAGCAAAGATGGCAAAAAGGTTCACATCTGAACTTCTGTTTTTAATTTTCAAATTTATATATGTTATAAGAACTGCTGCTGATATCTCCATGTTAACAATATTTCAGCCATGTTTCTTCAGCATACCTGTTCTGTTGTGTATTTCCAGCTGGTGACAACTGCCTGCTTTACTAGATTAAATTTTCGTAGTATTTTGTCCTTGTGTGCATATGATTTGTTTAGAACATAAATATTTTTCATAAGTATGGATTTATTTTTATAATTTCAGTCGCATAGTGCTTCTAGTTCCTCTAGTTTTTGTTTTGCAAATTCTTTAGCTTGGTCATTCTTGCATCTTTGGTTCTTGGACTTTTACTCTCCGTTAGGTCAGCAAATAGAGAAGACTATTTTGGGTCAGTAATAAGAACCCACATCTGTGTGAAGCACTAAACTATTTTGTAGTCCTGCTGTATACTCAAAATGGACTGATTTTTAGCATTAGCTTTTGCTTTTCAGAGGAGTCTTTGGCTGTTCTGTTATTGAAGCTTGTCTTGTACAGGTTACCAAAGATTTATTTTCAGGCATTGAGTAATTCAAAGGCCACAAGATGCCTTATTATATAATGGATACTAGCTAGAGTATTGAACTGAAAATTCCTTGTAAAAAATAGCTCCCCAACATCCACATCACACCATGAGTTGCATGTGAATTTATAGTTTGCAAAAGTGCAGCAATGGAATTCCCCATATAATCTCAAGAATTCAACATATTGATCAAGGGACAAAAGTTGCTTCTACTTAGATTTGACTGTAATCACAGTACTTCTAGCATTGGCCATATTGAGAACTTTTACATGGCATGTCATACTTTTATCATCTTGTACTGATAATGTACTTCAAATTCACGAAATCCTAGAATTTTGGCATGTGACAAATAAGCATACCCTGCATTCTTGAAGTGATAATGTATACTTGCTGTAAATATTTTTTCATGTGTAAACTTTGAGTCAGATATGTTGGCAATTGGATAACATGTTTTGATGATTGTTTCACAGGCACTCCGGGCAACGCTCTAGGGTTCGCAAACTTCAGTATATTGCTGAACTGGAAAGAACTGTTAGTATTTTTCAGGTAATTTCTCAGACAGATATAATGAGATTGTTTGTGTGACTCTGATAGGAACCTACTTCAACAACTCAACAATTGGGTTGGGCAATGAGGCCTGCCATGTAGGCGATGTCCTATGGGCGCAAGATCATGCTCTTATACCAATTGATAGGAACTCATCCCAACAACTCAAACAATTATACTAGGCTATGGGTCTTTCATGAGTTTGAGTAGAACTCTCCTTGGAAAACAGGCTTACCAAAAGAGGGTGCCCAAGCCTTTTATAACCTATATGCCCACCCTTTTCCCTTCCAATGTGGGATCCTAATAGACTCCATCAAATATATATATCATGATGTGTCTTTATGGGGGTAGTGAAAAAATAGCCTGCTCATTATTAATGTAATGAATCATTATCTTGTTTATAATATGCAAAGAGTAAGTCATGCAACTCTACTCAACATGTGTGTGAGTATTCATTTCGCTCAGTGACATAAGTGTAGAAAAAGTAATTGACTAATTAAATTCTTTCAAAATGGAAATATTATATTTCACAAACGGAATACTTATTATATAGCCTCTTTATTTTGTAGCCCTGCCCTTAAGATTTTATGAAGCGAACAATTCTAAATGGTTGGACCCATTCTCATAACTCTTATCTAGCTCACTTTTTCATATTCATGTTTTTCATGTCACTGTTGAGCACAATTTCTAAACCAGTTGAGCAATGGACACACTGTTTCAGTCCTTACTGCTGATTGTGCTTAGTTTAAACTCATGAATCCGCGTCCGGAAGAAAAATAAATAAATAAATAAAATATGTTACTGATCTGTTTCTTCGTGAGAACTTTCTTGACTGATACTTGATATCTCTTTTTCAGACTCTACAGTCAGAATTGTCAGTCAGAGTTGCTTCACTACTTCAGCAACATGTTTCTTTGTCCCTGGAAAACAGAACATTAAAGCAGCAGGTGGCCAGAGTGCAGCAGGAAAAGTTGATCATGGAAGGTGAGTTTGTCATTATCTAGTTGATCCTTGTGGATTCCGCAATCAGTGGTGATGGTCCTGCTATGGACCTGATGTTTTATGACACTTGTTTTGCACATGCAGTATTGTCCTATCATACCCATTTATTGTTTTAATAAAATTTTAATTGAAGATAGAACTTTCATGAGTAATATGCTTAAACTAGAAAAAAGTAGAAGCTAATGTCACCCACTGCATCTAAAACACCTCTATGGAACTAGTTGTTTTATTTACAAAAAAATTACATCAGGATTAATTTCTATACTTCGAAATCTAGTTCACGAATATGTCATCTAAAACATTTCATCTAAGGGTGTCAACCGTGAGCGGCTCGGCTCGTTAAATACTCGAACTCGGCTTGAATAAGACTCGAATTAGATACCGAATCGAGTTTGAGTCTACCCTGGCTAGACTCGATTCGATTTGGCTCGCGAGTCAATAGTGGCTTGTTTAGGGTTTTTCTGCAAAAAAACAAATTTTTAGGTCCGTCTTGTAATTTGACATGTAAAAGTTTTAAAATGTTGCAAATTAACCCAAACCCCAATTAAAGTTTCAGGATTTCATAATTTGTTGTGTAATACATTGTTGATGTGTTGATTTGGATGTGATTTATGTTGATTTGGATGTGATTTATATTGATTTGGATGCAAATTTACCAAAAATTGGATTTGATTTGTATAAAACAAGATCTGCGGGTTATATAAAAATGGGCCAAACGGGCTGTAATCGAACCAATGCAAGCTCGAGTTAATAGAGTTATAATCGAGTTTTTCGACTTGAGCCAAACGAGTCCGAGTCGAGTCACAAGCCGACTCGATTATAAACAAGTTGAGTCACAAGCCGACTCGATTATAAACAAGTTGAGTCATGAGTCGAATTTTCCTGACTTGACTGACTCATGACTCGGCTCGAACTCGTTTAATGCTTAACCGAGTCAGACTCGTTTAGGGTGATACTCGGCTCATTTATAGCCCTAATTTCATCATAGGTTGTAAGAAATTAGCAATCCTATTAAATGTCCGAATTTATATTATTCTCATATCTCATGAAATAGCATTTCCTTTTAACCACTCAAAGGATGTAAGTTTTGCCCAAACTTAGTGCCCTGTGCAAGTACAAGATTTCTTGATTGACAAATCATAAGGTTTTTTTGGTTCTCGTAGTAGACCATCTTGTTGAGAAAGAATTTTTTTTTTCCCTTGGGCAGATCTTTACAATAATGTGATTTTCTTTTTGTTACAGGTCAATATAAGTCCCTGAAGAAAGAAGCTGAGAGGTTGAAAATTGTTTTGGCCAAATCATCCCCTACTAGCAAGGCCAAAGCTTATTTTGGGTCTTCTCGATCTGCAGCCGAAGCGTCTAGGTCAGAGGTTACTTGGCAGATGTTAGATATGGCTAATCTTAATCTTAATTGATATACCTGAAGGCAATAAACCACGCTTTTTGATGCACTTTAACAAGATATAACTCTTACTCTCTTACGCATTATTTCCGAACATGAATCTAGCTAATGCAGCACCATCTCTAAACTTCACTCCCAGTTGCTGAATTTTAAATGTCCTGCTGCATTTTACATTCTGGCAACTAATTTTAACTTCTCCTTCTTTTTTTTTTTGTTCTCCGTAAAGTGGCATCATTGAAGAGAATGAACTTGTCTATAGATAGGCAGGTGCATCTGAGCATTCAAAGAAACTTTACTAAAAAGTGAGCATTATATCAAGGAAGTTCGTGGTGAAGACCCTCTAAAAAAGTGTTCTTCCTCTTAACACATAGATTGTCATAGTCAGGACTCAGATTTCTTAAACTTTTTTTTTTTTTTTTTTTTTTTCATTTTAGATTGAATGAGTCTTGTCACTCATTTTCTTTGGAATTGTAGAGTTGGTTGAAAATGCAGAAAGTTTCTATCTTGAAGCATTTGAGCAGCTACAGTATAACGTCTGATGAGATAGATATTCAGTCTGCAATTTGTTTAACTGGTAGAACTATCATGTCTCACGTTTTACAGTTTCTTCTTCTTCTTCAAGAGGGAACCGATAAAACCGGTGTTGGATTAAAATCTTAAACAGTGTATACTGTTTTTTTCTTCCAATTGGATGTGGGCATAATTCTTCTCATCAACAATTTGTTTGCAAGGACATGGATGGAGCTGAATTGGTCTGTATGTAAATATGGAACTTTAGGATAATTTCATTGAACTTGTTTGAGGTTTGGTTTTGATTATAGTTAACTGAAGTTTCTGTAAAAGAAACGCTTTGTTAAACCCCAGAAGTTCTTACCTCTTAAAGCAAATGAATCAATTACAACCATCTTAATGATAAAGAACATAATTAAAATACATCTACCAAGCTTGAGAAAGTTGTATACATTATCACCATACCATTTTATCTATGTGATTGTTAATAAATCATCATTTTTTAAATTCATAGAAAAAATCTTTACTGTGATGTAAACTCGTTCAATCGATTAGTACGTTTAGATAAAATGTATTAATATGATTTGTATTAGACAAATGTTTGTTTACTTGATCACAATTATCTCATTATTGGTTTGGTACTAAGACAGACGTAAAGTAATTTACGCTGATACCATTAGAATGATGAAACTATATCATTGGATGAACATATGTGATCAACGGAGTAACATTAATTCGATATTGTCAGATGATGAGACTATACCATTTAAAGGTTTTATGTGATTAAGGGAATAATGTTACTCTAAATACTTTTGTTGTGTAGTCCGGAATTTCACACTGAAAAAGCTAATCTGTTAGATGGAGGGATTTTCTCCTTTGTAAACCCAATACCTCCTCAATACACTTTCGATGTCAGATTCGTTACATTCTCTCCCACTCAATCCTATGATCCTCTCGTCACAGGTGGGGCTCATTGGTTACTCGTCCACCTCACTCTTGTATGGATTGACAATCACATGTGATTGCCTTTATGTGGGTGCTTGGTGGGACATCAAAAAACAGATCAGATTTGATATGATGCCACTTGTTACGAGTAAAAAATTCTACATTCAAATGCTTGTTACTGTTACATAAAGGGACTCTCCCCTTTATACGCCCCAATACCTCGAGCTCTCCCTTTTTTATGTCTAACACCTCTCTAATACGCTTTCGATTTAGATTTATTACACTTGGGATGTATTGTAGATTTTTCCTTTAAAATTTGTGCTTCGTCCCATAGATCATAGCAAGGAGCGGAGAGTGAGCTGTTTCCCACCAATTGTCCTCCCGGAGAAAACCACTGTCGGTATTCTAAGAAAGGGGTTTTGTATATTTTCCATCAAAGTTAATATAAACATTTCACCTCAGCCACTAATTAACGAAGCAAAAACACCAACGGAAGCCAGGTCTTGTTGCACAGAAATGGGTCCAACAACTGACATGGCAAATTATGAGAGGTCCTGAAACTCAAACAGGAATCTGATGGGCCCATACATTATCCTATCCGCAATCTCCTTGTCCCCATAATCTCACTCGCTTTCTCTGGCCACAACTCTTTTCTCACAATCTCATGGATCACATTCTTCAATTCTCATTTCAACACTCAAAAACTCCTTCTATGTCCGAATTTATATTATTCTCATATCTCATGAAATAGCATTTCCTTTTAACCACTCAAAGGATGTAAGTTTTGCCCAAACTTAGTGCCCTGTGCAAGTACAAGATTTCTTGATTGACAAATCATAAGGTTTTTTTGGTTCTCGTAGTAGACCATCTTGTTGAGAAAGAATTTTTTTTTTCCCTTGGGCAGATCTTTACAATAATGTGATTTTCTTTTTGTTACAGGTCAATATAAGTCCCTGAAGAAAGAAGCTGAGAGGTTGAAAATTGTTTTGGCCAAATCATCCCCTACTAGCAAGGCCAAAGCTTATTTTGGGTCTTCTCGATCCGCAGCCGAAGCGTCTAGGTCAGAGGTTACTTGGCAGATGTTAGATATGGCTAATCTTAATCTTAATTGATATACCCGAAGGCAATAAACCACGCTTTTTGATGCACTTTAACAAGATATAACTCTTACTCTCTTACGCATTATTTCCGAACATGAATCTAGCTAATGCAGCACCATCTCTAAACTTCACTCCCAGTTGCTGAATTTTAAATGTCCTTCTGCATTTTACATTCTGGCAACTAATTTTAACTTCTCCTTCTTTTTTTTTTTTCGTTCTCCGCAAAGTGGCATCATTGAAGAGAATGAACTTGTCTATAGAATGGCAGATGTCTCTGAGCATTCAAAGAAACTTCACTAAAAAGTGAGCATTATATCAAGGAAGTTCGTGGTGAAGACCCTCTAAAAAAGTGTTCTTCCTCTTAACACATAGATTGTCATAGTCAGGACTCAGATTTCTTAAACTTTTTTTTTTTTTTTTTTTTTTTCATTTTAGATTGAATGAGTCTTGTCACTCATTTTCTTTGGAATTGTAGAGTTGGTTGAAAATGCAGAAAGTTTCTATCTTGAAGCATTTGAGCAGCTACAGTATAACGTCTGATGAGATAGATATTCAGTCTACAATTTGTTTAACTGGTAGAACTATCATGTCTCACGTTTTACAGTTTCTTCTTCTTCTTCAAGAGGGAACCGATAAAACCGGTGTTGGATTAAAATCTTAAACAGTGTATACTGTTTTTTTCTTCCAATTGGATGTGGGCATAATTCTTCTCATCAACAATTTGTTTGCAAGGACATGGATGGAGCTGAATTGGTCTGTATGTAAATATGGAACTTTAGGATAATTTCATTGAACTTGTTTGAGGTTTGGTTTTGATTATAGTTAACTGAAGTTTCTGTAAAAGAAACGCTTTGTTAAACCCCAGAAGTTCTTACCTCTTAAAGCAAATGAATCAATTACAACCATCTTAATGATAAAGAACATAATTAAAATACATCTACCAAGCTTGAGAAAGTTGTATACATTATCACCATACCATTTTATCTATGTGATTGTTAATAAATCATCATTTTTTAAATTCATAGAAAAAATCTTTACTGTGATGTAAACTCGTTCAATCGATTAGTACGTTTAGATAAAATGTATTAATATGATTTGTATTAGACAAATGTTTGTTTACTTGATCACAATTATCTCATTATTGGTTTGGTACTAAGACAGACGTAAAGTAATTTACGCTGATACCATTAGAATGATGAAACTATATCATTGGATGAACATATGTGATCAACGGAGTAACATTAATTCGATATTGTCAGATGATGAGACTATACCATTTAAAGGTTTTATGTGATTAAGGGAATAATGTTACTCTAAATACTTTTGTTGTGTAGTCCGGAATTTCACACTGAAAAAGCTAATCTGTTAGATGGAGGGATTTTCTCCTTTGTAAACCCAATACCTCCTCAATACACTTTCGATGTCAGATTCGTTACATTCTCTCCCACTCAATCCTATGATCCTCTCGTCACAGGTGGGGCTCATTGGTTACTCGTCCACCTCACTCTTGTATGGATTGACAATCACATGTGATTGCCTTTATGTGGGTGCTTGGTGGGACATCAAAAAACAGATCAGATTTGATATGATGCCACTTGTTACGAGTAAAAAATTCTACATTCAAATGCTTGTTACTGTTACATAAAGGGACTCTCCCCTTTATACGCCCCAATACCTCGAGCTCTCCCTTTTTTATGTCTAACACCTCTCTAATACGCTTTCGATTTAGATTTATTACACTTGGGATGTATTGTAGATTTTTCCTTTAAAATTTGTGCTTCGTCCCATAGATCATAGCAAGGAGCGGAGAGTGAGCTGTTTCCCACCAATTGTCCTCCCGGAGAAAACCACTGTCGGTATTCTAAGAAAGGGGTTTTGTATATTTTCCATCAAAGTTAATATAAACATTTCACCTCAGCCACTAATTAACGAAGCAAAAACACCAACGGAAGCCAGGTCTTGTTGCACAGAAATGGGTCCAACAACTGACATGGCAAACCATGAGAGGTCCTGAAACTCAAACAGGAATCTGATGGGCCCAGACATTATCCTATCCGCAATCTCCTTGTCCCCATAATCTCACTCGCTTTCTCTGGCCACAACTCTTTTCTCACAATCTCATGGATCACATTCTTCAATTCTCATTTCAACACTCAAAAACTCCTCCAAATTCACTTTTAATTTTACCATGAATTGCCATCTCCTTTAACTCATCAAGCTTCCTCTTTTGGTACATTTCATGCCTCTTTACTCCTGTATTTTCAATAAAAACCGAGTCTTGATTAATATGTACACATAATTATATGATGGTGTGGATGAGAGGATGAGTGGGACATCAGTCCTTCACCACCACTGCTTGCTCTTCACACCACCAGAAGATCAACCCAAAACCAAAACCCCTGAAGTTGATTTAAGATTGAAGGAGCAAGAGTGCTTATCCCTCTTAAAAAGATGCAAGAGCTTGGAAGATTTCAAGCAAGTTCATGTTCAAGTCCTCAAGTGGGGTTTGTTTTTCAACCCCTTTTGTGCAGGCAATCTTGTGGCTACTTGCGCTCTCTCAAACTGGGGTAGCATGGACTATGCCTGTTCAATTTTTAAACAAATCGATGAACCGAGTGCTTTTGTATTCAACACTTTGATCAGGGGATTGGTCAAGGATGTCAATTTTAAAGAAGCTTTGTTCCTTTACATTGAGATGCTGGAAAGTGAAGTGAAGCCTGATAATTTCACTTATCCAGCGCTTCTAAAGGCATGTTCAGGGATGCAAACATTGGAGGAAGGAATGCAGATTCATGGTCATGCGATTAAGCTTGGATTCGAAGGCGATCTGTTTGTACAGAATGCTTTGATCAACATGTATGGAAAGTGTAAGGAGATTGAGTTATCCTATACCATTTTTGAGCAAATGGATGAAAGAAGTGTTGCATCTTGGAGTGCTATAATTGCTGCAAATGCTAGCATTGGTTTGTGGTATGAATGTTTAATGCTTTTTGGGGATATGATGAGTGAAGGATGCTGGAGGCCTGAAGAAAGCACATTGGTGAGTGTGATCTCTGCTTGTGCTCATTTGGGTGCTCTTGATTTGGGAAGATGCACACATGGGTCATTGATCAGAAACATAAGTGAACTCAATGTTATTGTGCAAACGTCCTTGATGGATATGTACCTAAAATGTGGCTGTTTAGAGAAGGGATTATGTTTGTTTCAAATGACGACTGAGAAGAATCAGCTGTCCTATAGTGTGATGATTTCTGGGCTTGCGATGCACGGACAGGGCAAGGAAGCTCTCAGAGTTTTCTCGGAAATGCTTGAGGACGGCGTGGAGCCAGATGATGTTATCTATGTGAGTGTCTTGAGTGCTTGTAGTCACGCTGGCCTTGTCGATGAAGGCATGCAATGCTTCGAGAGGATGAGATCCGAGCATCAAATAGCGCCAACAGTGCAGCATTACGGTTGCCTGGTGGATCTCCTGGGTCGAGCTGGGATGCTCCGGAAAGCCTTGGAGCTCATCAAGAGCATGCCTGTCGAGCCAAATGATGTTGTGTGGCGAAGCCTTCTTAGTGCTTGTAAGGTACATCAAAACCTGGAAATCGGGGAAATTGCCGCTAGAAACTTGTTCCAGTTAAACTCTCAGAATCCCGGTGATTACATTATACTATCAAACATGTATGCACAAGCTCAAAAATGGGACGATGTAGCTAAAACCCGAATGGAAATGACTAGTAAAGCCTTGAAACAAACGCCAGGATTCAGCTTGGTTGAGGTGTCAAGGAAAGTTTACAAATTCGTGTCACAGGATAAATCACATCGCGAATGCAATAATAGCATTTACGAAATGATTCACCAGATGGAATGGCAGTTGAGATTCGAAGGGTATTCCCCGGACACATCTCAGGTGTTGGTTGATGTAGATGAAGAAGAGAAGAGAGAAAGATTGAAAGCTCACAGCCAGAAGTTAGCAATTGCATTCACACTCATAAATACATCTCAAGGTTCTCCCATAAGAATTGCGAGGAACCTTAGGATGTGTAGCGACTGTCATGCATACACGAAGTACATTTCAATGATCTATGAGAGAGAAATTGTTGTAAGAGATCGAAAACGGTTCCACCATTTTAAAGATGGAACTTGCTCCTGTAGAGATTACTGGTGAATTCATAAGTTATTTTGTTACTGCAAGGATGTGCTTGATAATGAACTTCAAAAATGAAAATAATAATTCAATAAATAATTTAATTCTCACACACAAATTCGGTCATAAATAAAACATGATTGACACTTCCATCCTCGACCCGTTCCCCCCCACCATGAAGAGAAACTGAAAAAACAAAAGAAAGAAGAGAAAGGCTTTGTCCATACACGGACAGCACAGAGGAACACCGTGTGACTAAAAATAAAGATTGTGCAGCAAGCCTGGCCTCCCATTAACATACAGTTTAATCGATTCGATTTTTTTTTTGCTTTTTTGAACACGTTTTTCTTTACAAAGTATGCAGTGGTGCTTATAAAATCCAACTATTAATGGAAGAATGTCAACCATCTAGTCGCAATTGCATAATCTGTTTACAATGACCACTCCAACAAGTTGCCCAACGTGAATATGTGCAGAAAGATAGAAGTAAAACCCTAATCACGGATGGAAGCCCGAGGGACAGCAGGTAAACCCAGTTCATCTTCAGCCTGTCAAGCATTAGAGCACAGAAGAAAAGGTATGTTAGGTGAAAAGTGTGCAGAACATACAAACATATTTACTCCTACGGCAGTTCAAAATAAAAGATTCTACAGTAGTCCATAATCTACTATTCAGGTAGTGACCCGCAAAAAAAAGAAGAAAAATATGATGCCCAAATAGCACATATGATAAGAAAAACCAAAATATATTTCATTTTTCACACGTTAATTAGCAAAAAGATAATATCATGAAGAACACATTACATGTGCATTGGATCTGCCAGGTGCAGCATGTCCAGAAGGTGCTGAAGGCAAGTTCAGCTCAGCATCCAAATCATGTTCCTTCTCGGGTTGGAGATAAGAGGGCACTCCAGCTTCATCTTCCATTCCCATGTCTGCTTCTAAAGCATCAAGTTCTGTATCAAAAAGTCAGTAAGGATGGTGTACAAGGTATTCAAATGTGAAAAAACACTTTGCTCAACTTTTACACTATGATGATTTGTGCAACATGACATACAGAAACCTGTTTGATCAGTTCCACTTCCTAAAATAACAGCATCTCACATATATAGTGAGAGCCCTTGTTTACAAATTACATACCTGTTTATAGGCATATTATAGATGAAGCTTCTTAACTATTTGATTCTTCCAAAAAGAAATGAATGAAAACAAAAATTTGAAGAATCATCATTCTGAATCCAGTGCATAATAATATCTGCATCAACAAGTAAGCATCTAGAATATCTAAATTTACCACCCATGAGTTCTTCCTCATCAATATCATCTGGCACATTATAGCTTCTACCAAGGGTCTCTTGAATTTCGCTACTCACATCCATCAAGTCCATCATCTCATCTTGCAAGTTCTGTGGAAATGACAGAAATTAACAATTCAGCACCAGAAATTCTGTGAAGTCATTTTGAAAAAGAGGTAATAAAAGAAAAGAAATTACGCACATCTATGTCTTGAATCTTCACGGTTTTCATCATTCCTTTCAATTCCTTGTTGGCACTTTTCAAAGCTGACATCTGAAGGGACAAAATAGATAAAATCATAACAAAGAAAGTCATAACTAATATATGCCATATGGTTCCCTAAACTGCATCAAGGGTGCCAATCTCCTAGACATACTGGAAAGAGTATAAGAGAATCTAGGACATAGATTAATCAAATATTTCATAAAGGCGTTCCTCCCATGACAAATGGTTCACCCCTACCTCCATGAGATAGGCAGCAGGTTCCAATCAGGGTACACATAAAGCTCTGCCTGTACTTCCCTGAACTCTGCCCCTTTGGGCGCTACCAAGACAAACAAATATTTCAGGGTAAATATACATGGCCCTAATACAACCATACTTGAAGTTTTGACAGTTGGAGGAAATGGAACTAATCACTTAATTAGAGAGGCTCAACAGCTGTGGTGTCTCTAAAATGCAATAATGAATGCAACCAGTAGAGTTAACATCATTCAATGGGCTGAGTGATGCTTAGACCAGGACAGAAATTGGCCTCTCTGCTGTAAAGCAATGAACAACAGATGACACTATAACATTATATTGTATAACTCCATTTAGAAAGAATTGGAAGGATGTTATACATCTCCAATTTCAGTGGCCAAAACTTTCCACTAGCATTAATTTGGGCAATTGATCAGACAATATTTAACAATTCTAATCTAAACCTTTTGTCAAGAAAAGAAAATAATTCACATCTAAATCTTATTTAAAAAAAAAAAAAAGAAAAAAAAAAGAGAGAAAAGAAAGAAAGAAAACAATTCACATCTAAATGCATAAATGTAGAGAATTTTTGGGTCGGGCAGTTCAAAACATTGATGAGCTATAAGGATTCTTCAGTGGCGTCATTATAAAATGGAAAAAGATAGAAAGAAACAGAATTAGAAATTCTTCAGGACATACAGTTTGCTGAGCATCTTTAATACCCTCAGAAGCAAATGCAACTTGATCAAGGTTGAAGGTCTGGTTGTAGAGCATGTCACGTTGCTGTTCATACCTGTATAGAAGCACATTGAATGAATATCACTGAAGCAAAAACAGCATGCATGATGGATGTAAGTCATTGAAGCAAAAACAGCATTCATATTCGATGTAGCAAACAGAACTATTATGCAGTATCTTCTTAGAGACACTCTTCACTAAATATATTCCTTGCAACAATGTAAAAACTTTATGTGTCCAATTATATCACCAACTTGGAAGATAAATCTAACTTTAAATTTAACAAACATCAGTCCCTTAATTTCTTTTTCTCTTTCCTGCAAAATTGTGGTACTCAAAATGACAAAAACCATACAAATTTGAACACCACCTTAGAAATTTTCAGATAAAAATTTCAATCATATAAGTGATGTTCAAGCTTTATTGATTTCCATTTACCCTAACATATATAACCAAGTCATGAATTATTCATGATCTCATCAAGTATATTACAGAGTTTGTCTCTTCTAAAAACCAAAGGACTAGGGTAACCTCACAAATCAAAAGAAAAAGTACATTTTTCTGTTTCTTGTAATCAGAAACTTATATGGTAGTGGCTCTTAAAGCACAAGGTTTAAAATATTAAACATATTTCTTTCCTTTCCTGGTCCTGGTAAATTAGTTACATAAGATCAATATATACCTCACACATAAGATAATCTAAAAACAAAAATACATCTCTAAAACAGTATTTCCTCCAGCATAATACATTCAAGAAAACTAGGACCTAACTGGTTCAGAACTTACACTCAATTCTAGTACTTAATTACATGACACACTAGGATAGATACGGTCAGCAAAATAAATTATGCACTTCGGGAAATTTCACAAAAATCAATGAAATTATACATATACACTAACATAACAGGGTCAGAAATTGTACAATTGTAAGTTGCAAACCCAATATAGCTACATAATTAGCATGCCGCTAAACTATTTCCGGAAGTGCATAAAAAGAAAAGCACTTACATTCGTTTTTGCTTAAGAACCCGCATAGCTCGAGCTTTAACCGCCTCTTGAGTAGGACCAGGGCGTGTTTTCTTAATCTGTTCCTTGTATCTACTCAATTCCGCATCTAAAGTCCTGATCTTTTGATCCACATTTTCTCCTCTTTTATTAATCTGAAAAAAATAAAAACAATTGACAGAAAATTTTAAAATCAATTAAAACACAATAACAGCTTATTCAATGAAAATTTCACAAATGGAAGACTCATATCTCCCTAATTAACACCAAATCATATTTCAATATCATCTATCAAACCTAAAATTTACTACCATTGATGAGTTAATGATATTTTTGCTGAGTTAAAATTAAAAATTTTAATTAAGATTTCGTGTTCAGTTCAGCAGAATCCACATTTTCTCTAATATAATCAACAATATAAGACCGAAATCGGTCCAAAAAACTTCGATTTCAAGATCCTAATAGTATGAATTAGACGGCTATTTGGATGGGAAAGGAAGAAATAATTGAGAAGTAAAATTAAAAAAAATGAAAAATTCGAACCCTATCGGAGGCGTCGTTAACGGAGGGAGGAGGTTCTTTGTCTTTCTTGACGCCAAAAACTCTCTTCATCTTCTTCTTCTTGTGGAAATCAAATCAAATCAAAAGCTTCGATTATTGCGATTGCAATATGAATGTGTTTTTGCTTCCTTAAGAGTTAAGAGACCAACCGAATTATCCCAAAAAATATTCTTTTTTACGCGTTTACTTTCGACTTTGAGTTTTGACGCGGTCGATTACACTGTTTTTATACTTCCCGAACCAGTTACACTTTGACACGTCATCCAAATAAGATACGAGTTAGATGATAATTTTTAAGTATCATTAGAAAACAAATTTTTGTATCACTGGGTGTCCTGTGTCCGGATAGTTTTTCCGCATCATAACTAATTTTTCGAAATCTTGAAACATTCAATTAAATAAAAGATAAGAAATANTATACTCCCCAACCAGTTACACTTTGACACGTCATCCAAATAAGATACGAGTTAGATGATAATTTTTAAGTATCATTAGAAAACAAATTTTTGTATCACTGGGTGTCCTGTGTCCGGATAGTTTTTCCGCATCATAACTAATTTTTCGAAATCTTGAAACATTCAATTAAATAAAAGATAAGAAATAATCTTTATTAATACTTAAAAAACTCAAATTTAAAAACTCATAAAATCTCTTTTTTTTTTTTTTTTTATCATCAAGAACACAACAGTATTTTTAAATAACAATTTTATTAACTCACTAACATTTTTTTTTTGTCATGTGTTTCAAAACTTATCCTTTGTTAATGACTTTCTAAAAAAATGCCCACAAAGTTATATTTTTCCCGTGATGGAATAATACATTGTAGAAGAAATTGCAATTAACTCAGTTAAAAAATGAACAAAGAGAAAGAAATTGGATTTAGGAATTTACTATAATTCTGACTTAGTAAATAGTAAATGAATTAAAATGATAGGGTACAAAAATTTGGGACTAATTAAAAGTATAAAGAATATTCAATTAGGATTAATAATATGAGATAATTTACAATTGAGCGTTTCAATAAATATATATTATTAAGAGAGAGAGAGACAGAGAGTTTTTTTTGATGTTACGAGTCCACTGCTGAAGTTACTATAGAGAAGAGAAAATTAAATTGTGCAGTTCATAAATTTACAATTTACTTTTATATATATTTTAATCTATAATGTTGATGCTTGATTTTGACACTAACAACCCACACGTGCAAAATGCTAAGTGATTCTTAGAAATTAGATGTGATATGATAAAGGGAATCAATATAATTGAATGCAAAGACTAAATAATAAATGAGAAATGATTTTTAAAGTGGTTTAGATACATAAAACGATTAATATGTCTATTGTTTCTTTTATATATAAGAGATTACAAGAGGTCGCGTATAGCAAACAGCGAGCAAAGGTATAATAACCGAGTATTCAGAGAAAATATCAAGTTAATCTCTTTCTCGTAGGTTATCTTTACTCTGAAAATAAAGATTACAATCAGAATAAGGGTTTAAGATCAGAATCCCCAAAATGAGAGGGAGAGTCCTCTATTTATAGTAGAGGAATTCAAGATAATGATTACAAATCTGCAAATGGGTAGGTGCCGTGCAAGTCATTCTTTGCCTCTCATTGGCTGATAACTTAGGAAATATCCTCAAATTATCTGGGGCTTAGACAGGTGTGCGGTCATTGTCACTCATAGACAAAATCTGAATTTGCTAAGTTGATGACAACCGTATTCTTTCTGTCTTGGGGCAACGTGGCAGCTTCTGGACGGCACAAAGTATTCCTGAACTCTAATTGGTGCTTGCTGCTGTAAGCTTACGTCAACCCTGATTTTTTAGGCATAATAGAAGCTCCCCAGTTCTTAAGGTTCAAGGATTGAATCTTGAGAACTTCATGATTATACCACGATTTGACTTGTCTCGAGGAATGTCTGCTCAAACTAACAGTTGAGAACAACCACATTGTTACAAACGACATGAGGCTGATGGCTTGATCCAACCAGCGAATTGAGTGTAGATCGTGACATGGGCTTCGAGAACTACACAAGTGACCTGACGTAATCATTCGCAAAGGTCTAACGACCTGAGCCAGATCTTGATCAGTACTATGAAAATGTGTTTCAAACTTTATCTGTCATTCACGACCTGAAAACACTTAGAACACTTTGCTATCAAAAACTAAGAATCATCTCATTTGATGTTCGAGTCTGACGTATGGAAAAAATGCCTTATTCGAACGACCACCTCAGATGTTATCCGTTGCGCTTGACAACTGTCTTGGTCAATAAAATAAGCTTTATCTGATAAACGTGTCTTTGCGCAATAAGTGTCAGCCATGAGCATTAAATGCAAACCATGCTAAAACGACATTCCCTTTTGAAGCATTAAAAGCGGATGAGGGCGCATTTAATGTGGAAGAGATAATCACGCTCATGATTGACAATTTCAATAAAGAGAAACGCCGGTTGATCTTCACAAAGCGTGAAGGTCACTCTTCGCGTAGATTGGTGACATGTGGTAACAATCAATAGTTGGAAGCGTGTTCCCGCCCAAACGTCGCTTATAAAAGAAACGAAGTGTTATCTTCCACCTTATAAAACCCAAAACTCATTCTAAGTTTTTCACAGAACTCAAATTTTTAGAAAGAAAACAACTTTTTTGCACTAAAAAAAAATTAGTTCATCCTTTTCCCAGTTAATACGCACTCAACGCTACGACAAATCATCCGTGCCCAACAATCAAAAGGTAAAGAAATTTCTTCTCTTTTTCATTTCTGTCAAAAAGCTTAGTTTTTACAGTAATGGCGGGTATGTACATTTGATAGGCTTAGATGATGAACATTCTTGGGTAGTGTTTGAAAAGAAATACCTTTAAGAGTCGAAACTTAGGGCATAGATTTTAGGAAACCATTCTTAAGAACTTTTAGGGTTTATGGCAGCTATGGAAGAGAAACTAGGGTTCTTTTACTCTTCTGAGTCGTCATACGAGGTAACTTATGCAGAGTTTGAGTCACCCCTACATGTCGCACCTTTACAGACTCTAATGGCAATGGACACCCCTGGGGCGAAAATAGCTAGAGAGGGAAGCTCGCAACCACCGGGCACCTCGGCGAGTCTCGAAAGCTCGCAACCATCGGGCACCTTGGCGGGTCTCGAAAAGGTGATACAATCAACAGTTACAAAGGATGAAATTCAGAAAGCAATAAACCAGTATGCGATCAACGTAAACATGTACCAACACAAGTCGTACACTGTCAGGATCCTCCCAAGGGAATCGTTGCGATCTCTGAAGCGATATTCAAATGTGGAGTGAGGATACCCTTTCACCCCTACATTAGGTCGATTCTCGACCACTTCTAGGTCATGCCATTTCAGTTGATGCTAAATGCATAAATGATAGCGGTCGTTATGTATATTGCATTTGACAAACACAACCTCCGCAAGCCAACAACAAAGGAACTTGGCTGCGCCTATTACTTAAAGAAGAGTGAAGAAAAGGATTTGTACTACCTCTCCAAGCAATCAACAATCGAGGGAGGGATATTTGGTTACCCCAGCAACGTGGGAGCTTATGAAACCAAGTATTTTTCTTCGAGTTCGATGGAGTATGTAAATTTAATGATCGAGTTGGTTTTCCTTTTAATTTCCAAATCGCTCATCTTTTAACTTTAACTTCCTTAATATATTAAGCTAACGAAGCTTTTGCTTTCTTGCAGGAAACAAAACGACCAAATTGTTGATGCTAGTTGATCGTAGTCGCATCAACGCATTTGGTTGATTGCCTAACCAAAGTCACGACGCAAAGCTGCTCGTGACTACTGCTAACCTTTGGAAATACGAGTTTTTCAATCCTGAGGAATATTTGGACGGTTCAGCTTATAAGTATTTCTTATACAGAAAAAATTAGTCTTTTTAACTAAAGAAAACCCTTTTGGATGTTGTGTCCATTATGCCATGCAATAGCTATGTCACCAAAGGTTGCGAAGACGACAAATAAGTCTAGGGGGTTCGCATTCCCAAGAATCAACCCAACTGGACCAGTTGGAGCGACCTCCAGTAATATCCCTACAATAGGGATACAAATTAGTGCCGAAAAGCAACCACCTGTTGAGCGACGTGGAGAAGCTCCCCAGCCACTACTGCTCGTCTACTAAGGAAGAAGACCATAACCCTAAAGATGAAGAAAAGAAAGACAATACCCACTGAAGAAGAAACTAAGTCTGAATCAGAAGGCTTTAGGATATTGCTAGATAGGCTACAACCCTATCAACTTTTCTCTGTGAGGACAACCTCGAAGGACGCTCCCGGGACCTCGACTGCCCATGGGAGCTTGCAAGGGAAAGAGGGAGCGACCACGACCGCTTAAAGGGAAGCAGGCGAGGAACAGGTTACAGGGGTCCCTGCCACAACGAGGCTCGACCCATCCTGTTGGATCTTTAGGGCCACAACCTGACCATTTACGACCGGTGGTTTACACCCTTTTGGAATACCAACTTGCCATAACCTTTGACAAATATGTGGCCTCTCGACCTACCGACCTGGTGGCCACTGCACTTCAGATGCAAAGTTAGGTAAGTTGACTTGTTCTCTTCGAAAACTCTTTCATATAAGTCGATCCTTTAGCTTTTAAGAAAAAAAAACTAACTCTTTATTCATTTCCATGCAGTCTTTGCTCGCCCTAAATGTGGCCCACAACAAGATGAAGATTAGCTCTTCTGGCAAGCTCCACGAGATGAAGGAGAAGATTGTTAAGCAGAAGCAAGATCTTGTAGCTTTAGACGAAGAGGCAAAGGCTACCCACATTCAGGCGAATGTGTATTTGACTAAAAGGAATTCTACTCTGCGAGCAGCAAACTTCCATAAGACCGAGCTCGAGAAGAAGAATAACGACAATAAAGACTCTAACGAGCAGTAGCAATGCTTACTAAGGAGTTGGGCCAAAGAGAAAATGAGCTACGAGAGAGCTTAGAACGTGAAAAGGCAATTGAAAAGACTTGAGCTGAGTTATGGGAAAACTCAAAGAAGGAGAAAAGGGCTAGGCAGACATATTTCAAACTGGCTCACAGGCAAATCATTTTGCTGACCAAGCAGATGAAGCAATAAAACCTCGAAATGGAGAAGAATGTTGCTCACTAGGCGATGCAAGCTATTTATAGCTTGTGGCCGAACAATCCTAACATGGATATCTCTGACCTCCTTGGGGAGTATTAAGTTACTCTTGCTTCCATGATATCTACCGAAGAGCAGGAAGAACAAGAGCCTGCCTTAGAGGACGATCAACAAGAAATAGAGGTCTCTGAAAACTAAGCAAACGACCCAAAGGTCAGTGATAAGCCGAATGACCCAGAGGTCGTGGTGACTGACGTTAGGGATCCTAGTAATCAAGACCAATGATCACTCTCTCTTCTGCTCGAATAGAGTCTTTTGTACTATCTTTTTGATGAAGCTCCAAGTCGTCCTTTGTAAATATTTTGGAATATATAAAAGAACTTTTGACCATGATAACACTTTTATAGCTTAAGTACTTCACAAAACAAATATAGCATATCTGATCATAAAACTTGTAAAACGTCGTAAATAATAAGATTATGTAAAACTTGAGATTACGACACAAGTGATTTTTTAAGAAGAATTGGGTAATCTTATTCACAACATTTACAACAATGAAAAATTTACAAGTAAAAATTGATCAAGCTATAAATGAGTTCGGAATTACTGATAATAAGGGTGAAGATGTTCAACATTCCAAGCTCACGGTACTTCAGAACCGTTAAGTCATTTGAGGTGATACATTAAGAATTATTAAGTCTTTTGAGGTGATACGTTCCAGGTCGTACCACCTTTGTGATGCGATATAGGCCTTCTCAGTTAGGTCTTAATACCCCCGTACTTGGTTCTCTTGTACCAAGAAGGACTTATTTTAACACCAGGTTGCCAACTTGGAAGTCTCTTCTTTTGACTTCAGAGTCGAAGAATCTTTTTGCTTGTTTCTAGTAGGAAGCTATCCTTAACCGAGCCTTGTTGCGGTGTTCTTCAACTAAGTCTAGACTTGCAACAAGAGTGTTTCATTGTCTGTTTCATTGTAAAATTATCTTCGAAGTGAATCAGCTCCTGCTTTTACTGGAACTATTACCTCGCAGCCATATGCCAACAAGAAGGGTGTTTCTGAAGTAGAGGTACTTAGAGTCGCTCTATATGCCCATAGAACTTCTAGGAGATCATCGGCCTAATTGCCTTTGGTTGCGCCAAACTTGGCTTTCAATGTGTGCTTAATAGTCTTATTGACAACTTCAACTTGACCATTAGCTTGCGGTCTTGTTATTAAGGCGAATTTCTTATGAATCCCTAGCTCTTCGCAAAATTGCTTGAATTCCTCATTATCGAACTATTTCCTGTTATCAGAGATGAGTGTATCAGGAATCTCATAGCGAGACACTATATTCTTGAAGATGAAGTCTTTGAACTTCTTCGTAGTGATCGCAGCCAAAGACTCTACTTTGACCCACTTAGTAAAATAATCCATTACGACCACTGCATATTTGACGCCACACTTAACGGTTGGCATGGGTCCGATGAGATCGATTCTCCATATAGAGAATGGCTAAGGATTGGCTATCGTTGTTAACTGGTAGGAAAGAGCTCGCAGGATGTTCGTGAATCTTTGGCACTTATCACACTTCTTCACAAAGTTGAAGGCATCTTCATGAAGTAGGGGCTAATAATATCCTTGGCAGATAATCTTATTGGCGAGAGATCGTGTGGCAGTATGATTACCATAGATCCCTTCATGTATCTCTCTTATGATATGATCTGCTTTATCATCTGTTACACATCGAAGAAGGGGAGTACTAAACCCTCATTCATACAACAGATCTCCGATGAGAGTGTAACGAGCAATTCTAGTTCACGGGAGTTTTGCCTCAATCTTGCTGTTAGGAAGAACCCCATCTCTAAGATACTGAATAATCAGAGTCATCTAGGAAACATATTCAGTTGCGGCTACGACCTGATCAGGTGAGCTGATATTAGGAACTTTGATGTACTTAATTAGAATACTATCCAGCGCGTCGGAGTTCAGCGAAGAGGCTATCTTTGCCAAAACATTCGTGATGGAATTATTATCTCTCGAGATCTACTTGATCGTATAATGCTTGAAGGGATTGAGTGTGACCTTGGCTTTCTTTAAGTAATTAATCATATTCTCTTCTTTAGCTTGATACTCTCCTAGAATCTGGTTGACAGCCAGTTAAGAGTCGTTATTGATGTCAATCATATCCGACTCCATTTATTTTGCTAGTCATAGACTAGCGAGTAGCGCCTCATATTCAGCCTTATTATTTGTAGCTTTGAATCCAAACCTAAGGGCTCCATAAATGCGAGTCCCTTCAGGGATAATGAGCAGAAGACCAGCTCCGGCTCTTCTCCTGTTCGAACACTCATCAACATAGAGACTCTAGGTTGACAAGTTCTGAATAGTTTCCTGGACAACTTCGCTAGCTGGCTGTTCGGATTCTTGATCTAGCTAATGAGAGAACTCCGAAATAAAGTCAGCAATAGCCTGCCCTTTAATTGTTGCTTTCGGTCCATAATGTAGATCAAATTGGCTTATTTCCCTAGCCCACTTGAGCAACTTACCCAAAGCCTCTGGCTTTTGAAAGACCTCCTTGAGTAGGTAGTTGGTTAATACATAAATGGTGTGGGGATGAAAGTAAGGTGGTAGCTTCCTAGAAGCGATCAGCAACACATAAGCTAATCTTTCCATCTCTATATACCGTGTTTTCGCATCCAATAGTCGTTTGCTTGTATAATACACTGGCCACTGAATTCTGTCTTTTTCCCGAATGAGAGCTATACTAACCGCATACTGGGAGATGGACAGATAGAGAAATAAGATTTTCTTGGGAAGAGGCTTGGACAGAAGAGGTGGTTTTTCGAGATGCTCTGGAAGGCTCACTCACACTCTAAAGTCCATTCAAATCTCTTGTTGGCCCTGAATATATTGAAGAATGGCAAACAACGATTTGTTACTCTTGATATGAAGCAACTAAGAGCTACTAGTCTCCCATTCAAGCTTTGAACTTGCTTTTAATTAGTGGGATTGTTAATATCTAGGAGAGCTTGGATCTTCTCGGGATTGACTTCAATTCCTTGATGGTTAACCATATACCCCAGGAATTTCCCTAAGGATACTCCGAATGAACAGTTAAGAGGATTAAGTTTCATTCTATATCTCTGGAGTATATCAAACATTTCTGTGAGGTTAGCTATGTGATCTGAAGTGACATGCGATTTGACCAGCATGTCATCTACTTAGATCTCCATTAATTTTTTTATCTGCTTAGAAAACATACGCTTAACCAAACGCTGGTAGGTCGCCCCAACGTTCTTCAGATCGAAGGACATGACTTTGTAGCAGTACAGTCCTCGATCTATGATAAACGAGGTATGCTCCTCATTAGACGTGTACACCGGGGTCTGATTATATCCCGAGCAGGCATCCATGAAGCTTAACAGCTTATGCCCAGAAGTGGCATCAACGAGCTGATATATTCTGGATAAAGGAAAACTGTCTTTCGAACAAGCTTTGTTGAGATCCGTGAAATCAACACAAGTTTGCCACTTGCCGTTGGGTTTCTTCACCAAAACAGGATTGGCGACCCAACTTGGGTAATGAGCCTCCTGAATGAACCCAATTGAGAGGATTTTATCCACCTCAACCTTAAGAGCAGCATAACGCTATGGGTCAATGACTCTTTTTTTCTGGCGAATTGGCCTAACCTCACTATCAATGTTAAGTGCATGACATATTACATTCGGGCTGATCCCGACCATGTTAGCATGAGTCCATGCAAAAACATCTATATTCTGCCTGAGAAAGCTCGTTAGATCATTAGCGAGTTGAGGGGTGAGATTTCATCCAATTCTCAACATACGAGTAGGCTCATTCTGGTCGATTGATACCTCAAATAGACTCTTAATAGGCCCACTATGGGAATTATCCTCTGGAACACGAGGATCTATGTTGTCTTCCACTGGACCTGGCTATGGTTCGATCCTACTGATTGCCATAGCCTGTTCAGGAATGCCCACTGGCTTTCGTTTCCCTCTGCATGTCATCTGCACTGCTCTTCCATAGCAGTTGCAAGATTCACACTGAGACCTATTGACTTCCCCACACCTTGTCAGAGTGGAAAATTTCATCTTTAGATGATAGATGGAGGTGACAACTTTGAAGTTCCGGAGTAAAGGTTGTCCCAATATGCCATTAAAAGTGGACGGACAATCTACCACTAGAAATTATGTCATCTTAGTCACTTCGTGAGTCTCACCTAAAGTGACAAGAAGTGTAACTGTTCCTTTGGGAATCAGATGATCCCTAGTAAAGTCATAAAGAGCGATAGAGGCAAGCTTCAAATCTGCCTCTTCCAATTGTATTTCCTCGAATGCTCACTAAAATTAGATGTTCACGATGCTTCCATTATCCACCAACATTATGTGGACTTTGCATCGACCTATTTCAGCCGCGATAACGAGTGCATCCTCATGAGGGTGATGTAATCGTATCGTGTCTTTCTCTGAGAATGTAATCTCCTCTTCTCTGTGCACCTTAGCAAGTCGTGGTGCCAGGTTTAATACACTCACGGGGTCATGACGAGCTTTTCGAGCACTTCTCCTTAGCACCTCGAGAATTTCCCATGGGTGTGGTCCTCCGAATATAATTCCAACGAAATGGAGACCTTTGCGACCACAACGCTTCTTCTCATCATCCTCTTGATCCTTCTCCTGAGTGGGAGTTGGACCATCAACATACTCCTTGAAGTGCCCCTTTTTAATAAGGTCTTCAATATCCTGCTTAAGAGCTCGACATTCATCGGTATGGTACCCATTATCTTAATGATAACAGTATACTTCTTGTTGTTTCTTCTAGAAAGGGGATTTCTTATGGGCTTTGGCTCTCCAAGTAAATTAGCTTCTTCTGATTAATCTAGAATAGATGATATCGATAAATTCAATGGAGTGACCAGATTCTTGTCGCGATCACGATGAGGGACTTAGGCATAAGATTTCTTAGGCTCGAACCGTTGTTTCTTTCCCTTTCTCTGATCATTATTAGCCCATTTGCGATAAGGTCTTCTACTACTCTATCCCTGATTTTCCTCTCTCCGACCGGGAACTCTAGTCGAAGGACCAAGGTTGTGGTGATTCAAAGTAGCCACGATTTTCAATCTTGAGATATTTCTCAATGAGGTTATAAAAGCGAGTAAGCGAAATATCATCCTTAGATTGCAGTTTCTTCCATAGGTCGGTTCGCGGGCAAACTCCTACAATAATAAGAGTTCGAACTGAATCTTCAGGTGTATTAGCCACCTTATTCAGCTCTTTGTGGAACTTGTCAAAATAGGACTAGAAGGATTCATTCCTCTCCTACCGTATATTGTTAAGATAGCTCGACGGCATTGAGAATTTCCTATTAGCTTGGAAGTGTCTAAAAAATAATGAACTCATTTGCTGCCACGAGTTGATAAATCCTGGTGAAAGCGATCTAAACCAACCTTAGCATGGGCAGTCAAAGTCATTGCTATGTAGCGACATTTTGCCAAGTTGGAAACTCGGTAAAGCTCCATGAGATCGTTAAACTCATAGAGATAATCCTGCGGATCAGAAATTCCCATCGAATGCTCGCATATCGGGCATTCTAAATCTTGATGAGAAAGGAGCAGTCAAAACTACCAGAAGGGAGACGCCTTAATGACTTGCCCTCGCTCATTCTATTGAGCTCTAACTGATCCAGAGCTCGTTGTAACTTTTAAATCTGAGAAGCGCAGCCACCGTGGAATCACTTTCTGCAATATGGGTTCGCTTCCCACGATTACGATTAAGGAAAGACCATAGATCAGACTCTTCCATGTCTCGGCCGGAGCCTTCGGCATTCCTTGGCACATGTTAGCTGGAGCCATGTGAAGGTACTGAATGGCTTGTGGAGTTATCCCGACCTTTGCGGTGATTAAAACCGACTCGCTTATGGTAGGTATTTTCGCGGTGATGGTCGGAACCATCATTTCGGCAATAATGGGAATCTCCATGCCTTGCACTCTTATGTGGGTGCCCATGCGATGTGGCATGAGATGGCTCATGATGTGACATACGCCAAGTCGTAATGCTACAGGTAGTCTACCTACTTCACGACCGATGTTCACTGGCCTCTTCAAGCCTTGGACTATTGTTAGCCACCTGCTTTCCCTTGTTCTTATGCGTTGTAGTGCGCGTGGTATGAGTTTTCACCCGTTTCCATGCTTTAGCGTGACCTACAGGCGTTTTTTGAAGTGGTATCGCCTTGTCAGAATTAGGCAGTATGACCTAATCCAAACGATCTAACCTTTGGCTAACCGTTTGAAGAGTATTGTTGAACCTCTCTAGGTAATTCATCATAGCTAGATCTAGCTGAGAGCTCGAGGGGACGTCCTCTGCGATACCTTGGGGAACTGGAGGTACTTCGGGATAAGTATTATCTTGTACAAGGGGATCTCCTCGTTGTTGATGCTAGTTCACTCGGTTTCAAGACCACGAGCCATTTGTTCACAAGTAGAACTGATTGATCTGAAATTCTGGATGAAGAGCGGATATAAAATTAGGCTCTCCTTCTAATGCCAAACTGTTGATGCGTGATTTTGACACCAACGACCCGCATGTGCAAAGTGCTAAGCTGTTCTTAGAAATTACACGTGATATGATTGATTCAAGAGAGAATCAATATAATTTAATGCAAAGTCTGAATAATAAATGAGAAATGATTTTTAAAATGGTTCGGATGCCTAAAGTGATTCCTACGTCCATTGTTTCTTTTATATATGAGAGATTACAAGAGGTCACATATAGCAAACAACGAGTAGAGGTACAATGACTGAGTATTTAGAGAAAATATCAAGTTAGTCTCTGTTCATAGGTTATCTTTGCTCTGAAAATAAAGATTACAATCAGAATGAGGGTTTAGGGTTAGAATCCCAAAAATGAGAGGAGGAGTCCTCTATTTATAGTAGATGAATTCAAGGTAATAATTACAAATTTGCAAGTGGGTAGGTGTTGTGCAAGTCCTTCCTTGCCTCCCATTGACTGATAACTTAAGAAATATCCTCAAATTATTTGGGGCTTGGACAAGTGTGCGGTCCTTAGTCAATCATAGACAAAACTTGAATCTTCTAAGTTGATGACAGTCGTATTCTTTCTGTCTTGAGGCAACGTGACAACTCTTGGATAGTGCAAAGTCTTCCTGAACTCTGATTGGTGCTTGTTGCTGTAAGCTTACGTCACACCTAATTTTTTAGGCATAACATACAAGTAGAAAATTATGGAGACAATACAAGCCCAATCCTACCCATTGTTTGTTTCTTTTTTGTTTCCTTCTCATTATTTTCTTATGATATGTTAGACTAAGGCGTGAGCTTATTATGTTTGTAATGTGAGATTGCAGCCTTTTGTATAACACGAGTTGTGCTAGAAAACTAGATGAAATGTATGATCAATTGAGGAGTGAGTAACTTCTATTGCTACTGGTCGTGCTTCTTGGAACCAGCATGGTTATTGGTGATGGCATTCTAACTCCATCAGTGTCTGGTATTATTTCTTTCATACAGTACGTATATTTTCCATGTGAATTTATAGATTGATTATGATACACAACATTATGGTATGGTTCTGTCCATAGATCTCCATCAAATTGGATATGATATGTTTTAGCTACTGCACAATGTATTAGCTTCCAAGAATTGCACAACTTTGCCTTACTTTGTCGCATTTAATGCATATACAATATGTGTTTATGTGTGTACATGTGCATGTGTGTGTGTGTGACCGAGAGACAGTGAGGAATTTCTTGATGTGATGGATAAATAGTAACGTCCTTTTAATTTTATTTTTTTCATAAATGAACCTGATTTGTTCTCAAACCTAGCAACTAACATAATGGAAAGCAGAGACCATATTCGAAAAAGTAATCTTTATTTTATTTTTTTTCTTATAAGGGGCGTTTGGATCATATAATAATTTATTATAGAGTGATATTATATTAACGGAATAAAAGACCACCTTAAAGATTATTGGAAATGTTTAGAAAATGTGTTTGGTTGGTTTGAATAAATTAGTAAATAATATGTTTGGTTCGGAAGATAAATGGGTGGATATGTTATATAGATTACTAAATTGCTCTCATTTTAAAATATTAATTTAACGGTATTTCTTCTTATTATTTTTTGAATAATTCTTTTAACTCCTTACTTTTCAGATTTAGCAAAAACACCCAAGCAACCAAAAACATTTTAAACTTAACAAAAACACCCATATCCACCCCAAGCCACTGCTGGTAGCCGGCCGCTGGTAGTGCCATAGATCTGGCCGTTTCACGGCCAGATCAGTCACCGTTTCATGGCCACATCTTTGGCCATGAAACGGCCATAGATCTGGCCATGAAACAGCCAAATCTGGCCTTTTCCAATAGATTCATGGTCGAAAAAAGCCTCATCGGCACACAGCCGGCCATATACGGCCGGTCGTATGCCATTATGGTGACTTTTGGCAGCCTTCGGTAGCAGTCGACAGTGGCTAGCGGTGGTGGCTAGTTCTGGGTTAATGACATTTCTGTAAATAATGACAATAACAAGGGCAATGTCGTCTGAAAAATTTAAAAGCGAGGAAAAAAATGTCTACATGAGTGAATTGAGTGTTTTGAAAATGTTAACAAATATAAGGTTAATTTGGACCAAATGCTCAACTGTTTAGGGGCAACATGAGAAACAAAATTGTATTACTAGGGTAAGCTTTAACAAACCCCCCAACCCCACCAAACCCCCCACCCCCCCCCCCCACCCCCCCCCCCCCCCCCGGTTATTAAGATTCCTGGCAATATACCCCCCAAATGCTATTGTTTGTCATAAAATATTTTGGGAATAATTTTTTATAAACCAACCAAACATCGTTATCTACTCAATTTAAAAAATGTTGCCCCAGTTATTTAATATTAACCCGATCCAAATGCCCCATGGAGTAAAAATTTGATGATTTATGTGCAGTTCAAAACCAAAACAAAGTTCATTGTTAAATAAATTTGTAACCTTGCAGGGAAGAAAACTGATCACTCAACATGCGACATTCGGATTGAGATAAGTAACATACTTGATAAAACATCAATGATATTCCAGCATTGAAATTATAACTTGACAACAACTTTATGCAGGAAGAAACACAGTAAGCAGCTGCATACAGAAGAGGTCCGGATTTTGTTCCTAATCCATGTTCTCTCCTTTCGTCCCTATCTACGGCAATATTTACAGCACCACCATATGCTGCTCGGTTCCCTCTAAAGAACCTGCTTAATTGATTATGGAAATTGTAGGCTTTAACCATGTACTGTATCATAGATATTGCAGATATTTCAAAGAAGTGTTTAAATTATATAAAGCTTCCTCAGTTGTTCATCGTTTGGATTTATTTTAATTGAAGCATATTATCAAGACATAATTGCATAAAGACTAAAAGAGATTCTCACCTTGACTTCAAAGCTGGAGCAGGAGTAGCCATCTTGGAAACGGAGAAACGATCTGTTGAGAAAAAAGCAGAAGAATTGAGAATAAATGGAAGTGAGGGATTCTGAAAGTTTCTTGATGGTGAAATAAATCAAAAGAGTCCAGAAAAGATTAGGCTAATGTTTGAGGATGACCCATTAGATCTCATCCTCATCATCAATGAGATGGATTGTGGATCGTTAAACTAGAAGAAAATATACGCTGCAACCGTGCTCATTGCAACCAGCCCATCAGCTTTCATCATACTACACTACATAGGGGTGTATAATAAGGAATTGCTCATGTTCGTTTATCTGTAGAATTATCCACTTTAGCGGGAATGAAAACCAACGGTTGGCTGATACAATGCAATGCTAGCAGACGGGTAGTGAAGCTGAAAAGCTATTATGAAGGGTACTTCTCCTTTTTCAAATCCCTTCTTCAAAGCTTCACTCATTTCTTCTCCTTCTCACGGAAATCCATGTAACCCCAGTTCACCTTTCGTGTTAAACATTGAAAAAAGGCTTCTTTTTCGATGCTCCGCCGAGAAAAAGATCAGCTTTGTTGATCAAATTTTAGACTACATTGAAGGTACCGTACAGGGTATTGGAAAGTTTGAAAATCTTGAGTGTGGTTAGTGTTAAAAATGGAAACTTTTGTTTCCATGTTATATGTTAAACTCAAATCTTAAAGATAACGCTACAGCACACCAACTTTAATCATGAAAAAGCTAGATCCTGACTATAAGGGATATATAGAGGTTAACATTTTGAAATTAGTAAGTTCACAACCATATATATCTCCACAATATAATATAAAAACAGTTTAATAACTCAAAACAGTAAGGAAAACCCAAATAAAGCTTCTCTTTCTTCAACACTTGATTTCAGGCCATACTATCAACATTATCAAAACAAAAACACAACGGAAAGGTATTCACAATCAAATTACAACAAAACAAACACTTGCAAACAAAAATAAATAAATAAATAAAGACTACATACTATACTCTCACTTGATAGAAAAAAATTTGAAATAAAATCAATTTTGCAAAACTATAAAAGCCCAAACACATATACTTAATCCTGACTCTTATTATCCAATGTATATCAAACAAAGTTACACAATATAATATAAACAATAGTTTAAGAACTCAAATAATAAGAAGAAACAAAATAAAGCTCCCCTTTCATCAACACTTGATCACAAGTCTCCAACGGAAATGTATTCGCAAACAAATTTCAACAAGACAAACACTTGCAAACAAAACAAGAAAAAGAAACGAAATAAATATATAAATGTAAAAAAATTACTATTATTAATTGTTCAATTCAAAATATCAAACAAAAAAAAAAAAAATAATAATACAATAAAATATTACTTTTTCAGATAAAATTTAAATATAATTAAAATAAAGTATTACTTATTAATTGAAACTTTCCTTCAGTATTTCAACAAATGTTTGATAATATATAATTTGAAACATAATGTCAAAATCAAATTCGTAAGCAAATCCAACGTAGAAATGGACGATCGCAGTATCCACACGAAGACATGAAATAATTAGGTTAAAAAAAAGTAATATTATCCAAATCAATATCCACTATAATTAATATTAGCAAATTCAATTAAATGAGTATATATAAATGTGTAATAATGAAAAACAATTACTAGTATTAATTCTTTTATTCACTGTATCCAAAAAACTTACAATAAAATATTGCTTTTTCAGATAAAATTTATATGCCTTTAAAATAAATATCATTTATTAATTGAACAATGTATTAAATACTACAACAAATATGTCATAATATATTTTGTTAATCAAAACCATTACCAGGACAATGTATAAAATAAAATACAAATAGCAATAAATCAAAATTTCAAAAAAAACATAATGTCAAAATCAAATTCATAACCAAATAAACATGATCCAATAAATAAACAACGTGTCGAAAACCAATTTTAAAAGCAACTCACACCATGCGCGGGCTTTCAACTAGTTTCACTCATAATAAAAGATCAAAGATTTCAATGATTTTCACGTAATTGTGAATAAAAATATGTAAAATTATATTAAATAGCCTCCATTTTTCTCTTGAATTGAAAAATAGTCTCTTTTAAAAGTCTTGCACCGTATAGCTCTCTGCTAATTTTCTTGACAAAATTGCCCTTATATGTGTTAGCTTAAATATAGCACATTAAACAATACCCAAATATTGAGATTCGGACACTATCGTCTTCAACCTCTAGCCTTAAATTGTCTTATTAAGCCCGAATATTAGGATTCGAGTATGTAAACGCTAGAATTTATAATCGAAGATAATCTTGTGAAGAGAGACACTGACAACCTTGAAGGACCTGCGGGGAGCCTTCTTGCGTCTCCCTAGAGGCCTCTGGTGATGCGAGGGAGTTGAAGTGGATAATGGTCTTGACAATATGAGAACTAGAGTTTAAGGGTGATGTCCCTTGTCCTCTCCTGGCGTTGAGGACCAACCTCAGTTTACATAGTGAACCTCAGGGGCTCGAATCCTAGTAAGACTAATGGTGGAAAAGTAATCTGCCCAGCCTGACCCGCGGCGGGTTGGCAGTTTTGGTAGGTCAGGCTGACCTGGCCTGCCATTTTTGGCGGGTTGGCAGTTTTGGCAGGTAAGGCTGACCCGACTCGCCATTTTTGGCGGGTTAGTTAGGCCCGCCACTTTGTTGGAATTGGCTGGCTCAGCCCAGCCCTTCAACCTTAACCCGACAGGTTATACTGCAGGCCGGGCTAGGTTAACTCTTTTTTTTTTTAATTTTTTTTTCTTTTATTTTCTTTTGTTTTGTGTAATTGTTTTTAGTTAACTTTTCAAATATCAATAATTCAATTAAATTATTATTATTATTTTTTCTTAACAACTTAACATTTCAAATATTAATTCAATAAAATTGTAATATAAGAAAAATTGGATTTATTCATTTATCAAGTTACAATTTACAAAACAACTAATTTGGGGGTTGACTAGGACCTCCCTCATCCGTATCATCTATATTACAAAATTGAAATGATTCTATTAAAGTATTGTCGACAACCTCGTATTTATCTTGATGGCGCGACCGTTCCCAATCTCGAAGACATGTGAGGACTTCAATCATTTTTTGTGAAAGTTTAGTCCTCCTTTCATTTAAAATTCTTCCACTTGCACTAAATGTTTGTTCGGATGAGACAGTTGAGATAGGAACAGCAAAAACATCCAAGGCAAGTCTTGATAATACCAGAAAAATACATTTTCTGGTTTTCCAATAATCTAAGACATCAAAGTTGGCTATTTGTTGTGGATCTGCTAGTAACATTTCGAGGGTTCCCAAATATTGTTGAAGCTCATTATTCTGTGACTGCATGGAAGACAGTATATTCGTTGACGTTGTTGGTACTTCTGAAGAGGAGGTTATGCTTTGGGTTCGGGCCCTCTTCGGCCTATTAAATGCACTCCAAGAGTAGAAGCTTTCACTTGTTGATGCAACTTCCCTAGGTATTTCACGTCTTTGTAGGTTCTCATACCTGTTTTCATATTGGAAATATACCTCTGGAAGACAATCTCTCACCTCTCCTAGTTGATTGGCATATGCTTCGTTTTGTAAATTTTCAGTTAATGTGTCTAAACCATTTTCTAAACTTGTTACTTTAATTCTAGGATCAAATATAACACCTAAACAATAAAGAAAATGAATGGGTTTCCAATATTTAAAAAAAAAAAAAAAAAATTCCATTGCCTTTACTGGTTCCTTTAAAATTTCATTGTTTTTGTTTTTTCTAAATAACTCTAAAATTTTTATAATTGTATATATTACCAATGGACTAGTAGGATAATACACACCATAAAGTTGTAAAGTGGATTGGTAAAATTTTTTAAGAAAAGAATGAAATATTTTAGCTTTATGCTAATCATTTTCTACCAAATACTGAGGACCTCTATTATTTGCTACAAAATAATTAATTAAATTTGCATAAGGTAAACATGAATCAAGCATTAAATACTATTCCATTTAACAGGCATGTCTAATGCAAAAGTTCTAGGAGACACATTTGATTTTATACAAACATCTTGAAATTCAGCATTTCTTTTATTACTACTAGTAATCCAAGCTATAGAATCCCTAATTCTATCAATATTTTCTTTAATTGTTTTCATATCACTTTTCACAATTAAATTAATAATGTGACATGCACAATGTTGGTGAAAAAACTTCAAATTGTTATAAAAAGGATAATTACTTTTAAAAAAATCTATAGCTGTAGTATTAGCACTTGCATTATCTAAAGTTAAATTTATCACTTTATTAACAACATCATAATCTTCTAAAACTTCAACAATTTTATTGTAAATTTGTTGACCACTATGATCCACATCTATTAATCTAAATCCTAATAAAGATTTATTTAATTTACATTCGTTATCAAAATAATGACTAGTCACACAAATATAATCTTGTTTAGCTCTACCACTCCAAATATCGGCAGTTAGAGTCACACTAACATGACAACTATGTATTTTATTTTTTAATTCTAATTTCATTTTCCAAAACAATTTTATTAAATCATTTATTGTTGCAGTTTTAGAATAACTTTTAAATCCTGGAAAAAATAAATTTTTAATAAATCTTTCAAAATATTTATCTTCAGCCATATTAATAGGTTGATCAGTTGCAGCAATATATAAAGCTAATTGTTCCTTATATACATCAGAATTATAACGCCGGCCAAGTAGTACCCATATCAGTTATTTGAGTTTGACTGGTTTCTCTATTTTCATGTTAAGCAATATGTTTATTAGCATGCCTTTTTAAAGTACTAGTACCATTACCTGAATTAGCTTTATAAATATTTCCGCAATATTTGCATCTTGCTTTCTTCACTTGAACTCCATTTTCTGTCTCGTAAAACTTGTCGAAATGCACCCAAACATCTGATGTGTGTCTGTCTTCGGTTTCGACAGTAGTTGATGAACCTGCTTCAGCTTGAGATGAAGTTGGATGAGGACGATGATTACAAGGACGGCTTCTAGAACCACCGGCAGTTGTAGGTGTAGCAGCATGGGGAGGAATCGGGGGCATATTTTGAGGTGTATCGGATTTTGAGACTGGGAAAGCAGGACTATTTGAATCTCCTGCATTTATGTTAGTAAATTCAGCGGGACTAGGATAGTAGTTTCCTTCATCATCGAAATTGATGGGAGATAAATATCTATCCATTGTAGTTAAAAAAAAAAAAATTGATATAGAAGAAATAAAAAATTAAAGAAGGAGAATTGAAATATGGAAATATGAATTGAAAATTGCAAAAACTAATAAAATTAAAATAAGAGCAAATTGACAACAAAGGGAATAATTGAGAGATTTCAATAGAGATTAGAGATTAGAGAAAATGAGAGAATGAGAGAATTTGAAATGTGAGAAAATATGAGAGTTTAGGGCCAATTTATAGAAAAAAAATGGGAAAAGAAAATGACGAAAAAGACCCCTCCAACTCCTATAAAATGGCTATATTTCAAGGGTAAAAAGGGTATTTGAAAAAAAATTGTTTTTTTTTTTTTTGGGCCAACCCGGCGTGTTGGCCGGCCTTTCCCAAAAAAAAAACAAAATAGCAACTCGTGGGTCGCTGAGTTGCCATATATCAACCCGACCCGCTCGGGGGTTGCATGCGGGTTGGGTTCAACCCAGCCCACCTTATTGGTGGTCCGGGTTAAACCCTCTTTAATGCAGGTCGAGTTAGGGTTAACCCGCCTAACCCGGCCCATTTGTTCCACCTCTAAGTAAGATTCTGAGTCCTACTTGGTAGGGGAACTCTCTTTTCGAGAAGAGATCGGATTCTTTGCCTTTATCCGTCAAGGCTTTCCTCTTTGGGTGAGATACGAGATCTTGTCAAAAGAGGAATTTGGTTAGGATTCTGATCCTTGTTATGGACTGCTGCAGGTGAATGGGTCGGACCTAGTTCAGCTTAGCTTGGGAGGTGGCCCAACTCATAGAGCAGGCAGTTTCCAAGGTATTTTAAGCGTAGGCCCAGTTGAGATTGGGCTAAGGCTCTGGGCCGTCACATATCATTGTTGCAATTGGACCTCGTCAAGCCCAATATGAATTTTGTTCCATACAGTTTATCCCCCACTCTCTTAAGTTAAAGGGTATTTAGCTTAAGAGAGTAGATTCAATTGCCTGCGTTCAGGATGCAGATAGGCCAGGATCCCTAGGCAGATAGTTAGGTCGTCAAAGGCGTCAAGGGGACGCATATAAGTTGGCTCGAGTCAAATGGCCAGGCTGAACAACAAGAAAACATGAGTACTCTACGGTTACAAAGCTTGTACCTGTCAGGTTCGGCACAGTTCAACTCGAGGAACAATATCCGAATGGGATGACATATTCGTCGTTGGGATCCTTTCCATGCGTTTATCTAATGCCAACTTAGCCCGTATCGTTTTAGGCTTGGTTCGGCCAACTAGGTATGGGTCGACGACCTTGGTGGGGCTGGCCGAGATAATTGCCGAGCTCTCAAAGGGGTGTAGGCGTGAAGATATGAATCTTAAACGAGCGATTGAGGCGTTTCACTAAGATCGTCTGAGCCGTCTCGGCTCGACAAGCTAGAAGGATCCCGGGTTAGCCCGATTAGGGTGCTCGTACTTCTTGCCTCTTGTAAGTCACGTGCGGAATAGGAAAGGTGGGAAACATTTTATTTTCGCCCTCTGGCGGCCAGTAGTATTACGCCACCTATCACTTGTTAGATTTGGGTTTTTAACGGCGGTAAGTCTTCATTCACCCCATTTTCTAAGTTCGGGCTCGTTTAGGAGAGAGAGAACATCGACTTCGTTTCTTTCGTTTGGAAGTTTTTCGTTTTTAGCCATCCAATCCAGTAAATTTTTGCTTCTTTTGTTCCTCTTTCTTGGTTTTTTACTGTTTTTGTATCAAAAAGGTGGGGAGAAGAGTGTTTGGAGCCCTGTTTCGAGGGGTTTTAGCTCGTTTTTGGCTTCATCTCCTGCGTCTTTTGGAGAGAAGGTGGTTCTAGAAATTTTAGGCTAGTATTCTGAAAGCAGAGTGGTTTTCTAGTTTTTTCTAGGGGGAAGACGAAGATAAGAGGTTTTCTTCAGCTTAGGTCAAGAAAGAGTCGAATCGGACAAGGTCTGAGCCGAGTGAAATTGATCTTTGAGCAACCGGGTAGTGCCAAGGTGGGTGGAGATTGAAGACAATGAAACAAAGTAGTGATGCCCAGAGGGAATGAGTATGAGGACGCATCGACCATGGTGGTGATCCCGGAAGGTGACCAGGCAGTCCCGTCGGGGGAGGGGGGGGTGACCATCACCTTTCATCTCGGTAAACGGTTACGATGCAAAGCAGAGTGATGATAAGTCGACTGACGAAGGGTCTAATGGTGAGTCTGAGTGGGAAGATACCACCGATGCGGGCCGGGCCGATGGCAGTGAGATCCTATCGACCAGTGGCTCTGACAGGGATGAGTAAAGTCATCCCGGAGTAAGGATGTTAACTGATAATCCTTCATCCCGGATTGAACAGGTGAAGCTTAGGAAGCTTAGTATCTGTACAAGATACTTGTTTTCGTTGAGATGAGGGTGCCGAGTCGACATGAGAGAGTTGACTGGTCCTTGCTAGGTTGGATTAGTATCTATGAGCAGACTTTGGTAGAGGGGATATGCTTCCCTATTCCTCGGCTGGTGCGTGAAGTGCTAAGCCACTATGCTATCGCCCCAAGCAACTGATGCCGAATGTCTGACAGTTGCTAATGTCAATCAAATACTTAAGTGCTCGGCTCAGAGTATAGTTCAGGGCTATGGATATGCTTTATTTGTATTATTTGAAAGAGCATGATAAGGAAAAAGGTCGGTACCTCTTCATGCTTCGGCATGGCCGGAGGCATTTGGTAACTAGGCTGAAGACTTAAGACAAAATGTGGAAGGACAGATACTTTTTTGTCAGGGGAGAGTTGATCTTCGAGGCAGGCGGAGCCGAGGTCATTCCCTTCTTCTGGCAAACGACAGGTGATGAGGCTTGGTTTTAGTTGTAAGTGTTGGAGTATTGAATCTCATTGTTTCTTTTTTTTTTTTTTTTTTTTTTTTGCAGATTTGAACTATAATAGACACTTACCAAGTCTTCGCGTTGAGGAGAAGAGTCGAGCGATTCTTGCTTCGTCGGAGGAGGAGAGGAACTACCGCCAATTGTTAAGTGAGGTGAATCTGTGAAGAAGCTCTTTGTGGAGTCAAGTCCCAGAGGTGCAAGAAGGTACACTTGTTCCGCTCGAACATCTGTTGCTATATGTCTTGTTCGCTCGGTATAGCAACCTCATTATCTTTGGCAGATCCGTTCGCCACCCGTTAACCGTTAAAGAATTGTGCCTTGCAGAAGAGATGATGTCGAGGGAGTTCATAATGCCTTCAGTGAAGGAGATAAAAGAGAAGCGACAGACGGGATTGGCGCGGAAGCGAAAAAGGATAGAATCATATGGGAGCTCGTCGGCTCCGACGAAAATGACTTCGAGCCAAGTCCCTCAGCCCATGCAAAAGGTGTTATCGAGGGCTACCGTGCTACTATTGGACAATGATAAGGTGAAGATCATCATCCTGTCTGATGCCTCAACTTACTCCGATACGTCTTTCGTGGGGGCCGTGGTGGATTCATTCCCTTTTCTCGAGGATAAGCGCCAACTCAGGTGGCTAGGTGCGACGCAAGTGGCCGAGTGGACAATGGCTCGGCTTTTTCAAGTGATTAATCATATTCTTTTGCCCGCTTACCCCCTTTTTACTTGGTTTAATTTGTTTACCATTTCGCGCTTGCAAGCCTTTTCTGGAAGTGCTCATCTCCAGAAGTTAGTTAGTTCACAAGATCGAATGAATAAGGAATTAGAACGGCATAACAAGGAGCTCACCGATGCTGCCTCCGAGTTGGAGGACAAGCTTCGTGCAGGATAGGAAAGAGAAGAGCAACTAGAAAAGGAACGGGTTGATCTCGCTTGGCAATTGCAGAATACTCAAGCCGAGTGGGAGGCTGAAAGGGCCTCGCTCCTTTGTAGGCTAGAGACCGTCTTTGTAGAGGCGGTTTTGAAAACTTGCTCGGAGCTCATAGAGGAGTACAAAGCACAGAAATAGGGCAATGAGAGTCAAACGAGGACATAGCGAAGTACAAAGCGTTCCTAGCGAAACGGGATCTTAGACCCGAGTCGGATGTTCGTGAGGATGAAATCGAAGCACCAAAAACTAATGCGGGTGGGTCGGCTGATGGACTGCAGGAGACAACTGGTGATAAAGTGGCGTCGAGCGGCCATCAGACTGGGGATGCGTCTAGGCCGAGTGGTTCGGCCACTGAAGACATTTAGACTTGCTTGCTTATTTTTTTTTCATTTTTTTTTTTTTTTTGAAGTGCTGAGTGCGCCTTTTGGCTGTAAGTGTCGTGTGCACTGAATTATGTTTAATTTTGGCCCATCGGCCATTTTTATAGGAGTCTGGCTCATTCTGTTTATTTTCTATCTTATGATGGTTGTTTGAGCTTTGTTGATGGCGAGTGCCTCAAAGGGTTGTTAGGGGTGTCTATGTCTCGACATCACTTTTGCTTAGCAAATCCACAACTCCTTTACACTCATGAGACCTGAATAATACTTTTATTAATAATGAAATTTAAGTTGGAGAAAACAAAGGACGTTTAACAGAGATAAGGGGGAGTGGACAAACCCACTCTGTCCCCTGTAGTAGATGAGAAAAATGAGAAGGTGGGGCCGAGCCGACTGATTATCAGAAATGATAGATTTTTAGATGCGTGGCATTCCAATTGTTGGTGACTTTCTTGCCTTCCGTTGTTTATAGTTGGTATGCCCCTTTGCCGACAACTTTGGTGATTATGTAAGGTCCCTCCCAAGTGGGACTGAGCTTAGCACCTTTGTGTTTTGGAAGACCCGGTGCAAAACCCAATTACCAACTTTGAAGATTCTTGCTCGGACATTCTTGTTGTAGTGTTGGGCTACCTTCTACTGGTATACGGCGTTGCGGATTAATGCTTGGTCTTGTAACTTGTAACTAAGGTCGAGTTTATGGCAAAGTTGTTGCTTGTTGGCTTCTTCATCTATCCACTGGAGACATACCGATGGATTCGTTACTTCTGTTGGGATAATAGCTTCCAAGCCATAGGCCAACGAAAAAGGTTTTTCTCTCTTTAACGACCGTGCGGTGGTACGGTAAAACCATAGTACCCCAAGGAGCTCGTCTACCCAAGCACCATTTGCTTTTTATAGTCTCTTCTTCAATGTCTGGAGGATGGTTTTGTTCGAGGATTCGGCTTGCCCATTCGCTTAGGGGTATCGGGGAGTAGAGAAGCTTAACTTGATGTTCCATGTCTTGTAGAAGTCTTGAAAGCCTGAACTGATAAACTGGGAGCCGTTGTCTATCACTATCTCCTTGGGTAGGCCGAACCGACAAATAACGTTCTTTCATATGAAGCTCTTAACTTCGTGATCTCTGATCTGGGCGAAAGCTTCCACTTCTATCTATTTAGTGAAGTAATCGGTGACCGCAAGCATATACACTCTTTGGCCTGGTGCGATTGGTAGCTTTCTGACTATATCCATTCCTTACTTCATGAGTGGCCATGGTGTGAGTATAGAGGTGAGCCGCTCCGGAGGAAGATGTGAGACTTTGGAGAAGCGTTGGCAACTGTCACACTTCTTGGTGTATTTGGCTATGTCTGTGCGAATCGTGGGCCAATAGTAGCCAACTGTCAGTGCTCTGTTAGGAAGACTCCGCCCCCCGGTGTGATTGCTGCACTCACCTTCATGGAGCTCTGCGAGTGCGTGTTTTGCTTCCTCAGGAGTGATGTACTTGAGGTATGGTCCCGAGAACGATCTTCTGAGTATGCGGCTCTCATACATGGTGAACCATGCTGCTTTGGCTTTGAACTTGCTTCATTCTTATCTTTGGGGAGTTCATCTTTCTCCAAGTATTGTAGGATGGGTGTCATCCACGAGTTGTTTGGACCAATTGGAGCGACTTCAACTGGGCTAAAGACAATGGTTGATGCATGTAGGTGTACCAAAAGGATAGTTATTAGGTGCTAGGTTTTCAGGGTTGAGCCAAGATTTGCAAGGGAGTCTGCATGGGAGTTTTTGGTCCTCGGGACCTAGGTGATTGTGATCTCTTCGAATGATGATTGGAGTTCTTTAGCCAAGTTTAGATATGAAGTCATCTTGGCGTCCCGTGCTTGATATGAGCCTTGGATTTGATTTACCACTAGCTGTGAGTCGGATTTCACTTATATCTTTTTTATCCCCATTCCTTTGGCGAGTAAGAGCCCAGCAATCAGTGCCTCGTATTCGGCCTCATTGTTGGTTACTTTGAATTCACACCGTATGACTTGTTGCAACGTATCCTCTTCTAGGGAGATGAGTATCAGTCCAAGTCCACTACCATTGATATTACTTGAGCCATCCATATATAAGGTCCACTTGGTGAATATATGATCTGTCAGACATAGGAGCTCCTTCTCCGCCTAAACAAAAGTGTTAGGTGTGAAGTCGGCAATGAAGTCAGCTAGCACTTGAGATTTGATCACGGTGCAGGGTTGGAAAGAGATATCGAACTCGCTCAGTTCTACTGCTCATTGGACGAGAGATTCGGCTTGTGGAGTACTTTTTCAGGGGGTAAGAGGTCAAGATTATGATCGGATGGCATTGGAAGTACAGTTACAGCTTCTGTGCGGCTATGATCAGGGTAAGTGTCAGTTTCTCAAGTTGGTTGTATCGATTCTTGGCATCGAGGAAGGACTTGCTGGTGTAGTAGACTAGCAGTTGGTTTCCTTCTTCTTCTCGGATCAACACGGATGTGGAAAATTTGGATACCGCCTAGTATGTGAAGAGTCGTTTCCCCCTCTTTGGCTTGGATAGTAATGGAGGCAACGTTAAGTACCATTTCAATTGAATCAATGCCTCTTCGCATGCTAAAGTCCATTCAAATTTCTTTGATTTCTTGAGGTCGGCGAAGAAGAGGTGGCATTTCTCCGCTGACTTGGAGATGAACCGACCTAGAGCAGCTATCCTTCTTGTGAGACGCTGTAAATCTTTTATGCTAGTTGGAGATGGGATGCCCAGGACCGCCCTAATCTGATCTAGATTGGCCTCGATGTCGCGTTGCATCACCATATATCTTAGAAACTTTCCTAAGGACACACCGAATGCGCACTTAGCCGAATTTAGCTTCATATTATACTTTTGCAGCACCTCGAAGGCTTGCCGTAGGTGGTCGAGGTGCTGCTCGGCTATTAGTGACTTTACCAGCATATCGTTGATGTAGACTTCCATAGTCTCCTAGCAGGTTAGAGAACATTTTGTTCACGAATCGTTGGTAGGTGGCTCCAACATTCTTTAGGCTGAATGGCATCACTTTGTAGCAGTAGGTGCCTCGTTCGGTGATGAATGCGGTCTTTTCTTGGTCCACTAGCATGTATATGTGAGGGAGCGGGAAGAAGTCATTGGGACAGACTTTGAGCAGGTCGGTGAAATCAATACAAATTCTCCACTTGTCATTCTTTATCTTCACTACCACCACGTTCGCCAACCAATCTGGGTAGTAGACCTCTCGAACTGAGCCATTGCTAAGTAGTTTCTCCACCTCCTCATTGATCACCTTATTTCTCTCTGGGGTGAATCTTCTCCTCTTCTGTCTCACGGGAGGGAAGTCTGGTTCGACATTTAATCGGTGCATTATAGCTTCGGGGTTGATCCCATTCATGTCGGAGTGGGACCAAGCGAATCAATCTTGGTTCTCCTTTAGGAAGTCGATGAGTTTTCTTCAGATATCGAGTGAGAGCTGAGCTCCCACTTGTGTCCTTCGGTCCAAAAACTCTAGGTGAATTTGGATTTCATCCAGCTCCTCCATTGCTTGTTTGTCCAGCTCTACCCTTCCAGCTAGAGGTGTCTGTAATTGCTACATGGTACCGCGATTCAGCTTGAAGGCATTTTGATAACAATCTATGGAGGCCTTTTGATCTCTCTTAATCTCTTTGATGCCCTAGTTGGTAGGGAACCTGATTGTGTAATGGAAAGTTGAGGGAATGACCCGAATGATGTGGATCCAAGGTTGACCGAAGATCACATTGTAGGTGGCGAGTACGTCTAGTATCATGAAGGTGGTTTGCTGATTAATCCCTTCGACATAGACCAACAAAGCAATCTCTCCGATAATGTATTTTTGTTCTGAGCTGAACCCTACGAGGAAAATTGGGTAGCAGTTGATGCTAGACTCATCAAACCCCATCACCTTGAATTCTTCCAGGAACATGATGTTTGCTGAGGATCCGAGGTCTACCAGGATTCTTCTGACAATGATGTTGGCAATCTGAAGGGTGATTACGAGTGTGTCGTGATGGGGATTTAAGAATGTTGTTGCCTCATTATCTATGAATTATATGGTCAGGTTGGTGGTTCTCTATTGTGTCGGCTTTGAGTTTTGGAATTGTGGGTTAGTTGCGGCTCGGGCATGATGTTTCATCGAGGAGTAGCTTACCCCACTAACTTCTTATCCACTCGAGATAACTCCACACATTCCATCTGTTGGAAGGGCTTTGGTGGCGGGGTAATTTGGCGATCTCTGTTCATCATTGTGCTTTTCCCTTTGTCTGTCAAAAACCCATGGAGATGTCCTCTTTTCAGTAGCTCGACTACTTCGAGGCTGAGTGCAATGCAATCGACGATGTTGTGGCCGTGGTCTCTATGGAATTCACACCATTTGGTGGTGTCTCGTTTTGCTCCAAGATGTTTCATTGTGACTGGCCATCTTACCACGTTCCCCATCTCCTTCATCACAACTACCACTTCTATCGGCTTTATATTGAGGTTGTAGTCGAACAGCTTGTACTTAAGTGGTGTGTAGTGGTCGTCGTGCCGAGCCGGGAGGCGATCTAGTAGGCACTTGTTGTCTCATACAAGAACTCTCCTTACTGAATAGGGCTCTGCTGGCTTGGTGTCATGATGCTTATCAAGGCATCGAGAACAGCGATCATCGTAGGCGCTTTGCTTGGCTGTATGAGCTTCATCTTCCTCCCACCTAATCTCAACCCAAGCACGGGCCAATACGTCGTCCATGGTGTTACAATTACATTTGGTAATTTCCTTGTACAACTCTCCATCTAGGAGTAAGCCTTTCTTGAAAGCATCGACCGCGGTCTCTTGGTTGTAGTGCGAGATCAAGACTTTTTCACGGTTGAAACATCTCACATAGTCATGGAGGGGCTCATTGCTGTGCTATTGAATCCAATAAAGGTCGCTGGATAACTTTTCTAGTTTTTTGCTGCTAGCAAATTGTTCCACGAAGGTGTTCGTGAGCTAGACGAATGAGGCAATGGAGTGATTGGGGAGGTTGGTGTACCACTGGAGTGCAGGTTCTATTAAGCTAGAGTCAAAGTTTTTGTACATGCATGCCTCCAGGAGATCTCTTGGTATGGCAGCGACAAACATTCTCAGTTTGTAAAAGGCTATATGGTCATCCGGGTCGATGGTACCATTGTACAGCTTCATGTTGGGGAAGGTGAATTTGCGGGGCATATCTGCAAAAGCAATGGCATCCACGAATGGCGACTCGGCATAGCTTTGGGGTTGACTTTTTTTTAGGGGTGCTGGCATCCTTGGGATGCGTTGGATCATGGCTTCTATTTCGGCTAGTCGATTGGTCAATATTTGTTCAAGAGTGGTTGGTGCAGGGGTATTGAGGTTCTGGAGGAATTGAGGGAACACCCTTGGGTTGATGTGAATGGTCGTGTCGAACGGTATGGCCTGGGGAGTTGTTCCGATTAGTGATTGCATATTGGTGTGTAACGGGGGTTCTCAATTGCTGGGATGGCATGGTTCGGTTGTCTGTTTCGACAATGGGGTTGGTAGAGGGGTGGACATTATCTTCTTGGGTCAGCTCAGCCACGGTTGTGGTGGTGTATAGGTCTCTGTTGGTGTAAGTACCAGTAAACGTGCCCTTATCTGGGCTTAAGAACAATTGCCTAGGTTGAATGGGGGGTCGGGAGGTGGATGCATGATGCTGGTCGAATCACCAATCTAAAGAGTAAAATTGGTTTACCTTATCCAAGAGAGCTTGATTTTCGGTGCGGATCACGACATTCTGTGTTTCCAAGGCTTGGTACTTGTCGTTGCTTTCCTACACCGACGTAGTGAGTGCTTCGATCTGAGCTGTAACGTCTAGCGCATTACTTTCTATATGGTTGGTCATGAGGGCCTAACGGGAGGGAGAGGTTGAATCAGCAGGTCATACTAGATCATTTGATTGATAGGGCCCCACGGTGGGTGCCAAATTATAAACGCTAGAATTTACAATTGAAGATAATCTTGTGAAGAGAGCCACTAACAACCTTGATGGACCTGCGAGGAGCCTCCTTGCATCTGTCTGGGGGCCTTTGACAATGCGAGAGAGTTGAAGTGGATGATGGGCTTGACAATATGAGAACTAGAGCTTAAGGGTGATGTCTCATGTCCTCTCCTGGCACCGAGGACTGACCTCAGTTTATATAGTGAACCTTAGGGGCTCGAATCCTAGTAAGACTGTAAGTCCTACTTGGTAGGGGAACTTTCTTTTCGGGAAGAGATCGGATTCTTTGCCTTTATCTGTCAAGGCTTTCCTCTTTAGGTGAGATATGAGATCTTGTTAGAAGAGGAATTTGGTTAGGATTCTGATCCTTGTTATGGACTGTTGCAAGCGAATGGGTCGGACCCAATTTAGCTTAACTCGGGAGGTCGCCCAACTTATAAAGCAGGCAGTTTCCAAGGTATTCTAAGCGTGGGCCCAGTCGAGATTGGGTCAAGGTTTTGGGCCGTCACATATCATTGTTGCAATTGGACCTCGTCAAGCCCAATACAAATTTTGGCCCATATAGAGTACCATCGTGAAAGACAGATAGTAGTCAACATCCCCAAAGATTGCCCGAATATAAGGATTTGGGCATTATCGTCTTCAACCACCAGTCTCAAATTGCCCGACTTACTTGAATGATTAAACAAACACATAATTACAAATGCAAAAACATAAACTTTAAACCAATGTTTTAATAACCAACCCAGGGTGAAATCCAGCAAAGTGGCCAAGTCCCAAGTTGATCGGTTTAATTTGTTTTACCCCATGTCAAAAAGTTTGAAATCCAACAAAAACACCCTTAAAAATTACATGTAAGTCCCTACATGTTTAAAATCTTATAAAAACACCCCAACACCACCAACAGTGTCGACAAATAGGGCATGTTTTCAGTGATGACAACACTCTCCTCAGCCTTTTGATAAAAACCCATCTCACATTTCCCTCGATTGCCTCACCAATCACTGGCAACAGCGGGGATTTAGTTTTGTGATTACCAGTCGATTCACTCACCGAAAATCACCTTTGTCGCCACCATTGTACTCACCTACCCTTCCTCTTCAAAACCCCTAACATCACAGCCTTTAATTGTTCGCCGATCAGCTTCCTAATTTATAGGGTTTTCAGTGAACAGGAAAATTGGTAACTCAGCCCAATGAAGGGCCTAGGTCCCGGTTCAACCAGTCGGGCTAGGCTGAGTTTTAAAACATTGCTTTAAACCCTCATTTTGTTACTAAATCTAGAAATGTGACATCCAACTATAATTAAAAGCTATTCAAGGCTAAATTACGATATTTAACGTATAACCTCCCACCTAAACTATCTCACATTTGAAAAACCTATATTTTATAACTTATAATAGATGAAAAAATAAGATAAATATCTTTAATTTAGTGATAAATAGGTGATAATTGATTGATTTAATTTTGATGTGTGTTTAGATACATGAATAAGAGGTGAAGAGATTGGGCTTTATATATAAGGGTAAAATTGTCAATAGAATGAAAAGAGTTATCGAGTATAAGCTCCTGTTTGTTACAATATTCTAGATCATTATTTTGTTATCCTATTTGGATTAAAAAATAGGATATGTATTTGTTTACTTATTGTGATCATTATTTAGAAAATTAATCCAAATTAAAATACATTTTTTTCTCTAAAAATAAAAAGAGGGAGAGACTTGTTTTCAGATTATTCAACTCTATTCAATTCAAAACATTTTTCTATCCAACTCTATTCAACTCAAAATATTTTTTTTTCTCTCTCCTCATTTTTCTCTCTTTCCAATCTGAAAATTAATCACCCAAGACCACCACCGCTAGCGCAAGTGACCACCGTCGATCGACGTGGTTAGAACAGCGCACAATCGATTTGATCTGGTCAATTGTACATCGATCTGGCCGAAAATTTCCAGATCTACGGCCAAAGATCTGGCCAAGATACAGCTGTTAGGGTTGGAAAAAAAAAAAAACAAAAACCGAACCAAAAATCGGAAGAAACCAAACCAAAAATTTAGTTTTTGTTCGGGATAATGGGTAAACCGAATATTATGTTCGGTTTCAGTTTTTGGAAAAAAAAAAAAAAAAACAAACAAACTAGTTAACCGAAACTGGATTGCTAAACTGGTTTTTTTTTTAAATAAATACCTCTCTCTCTCTCTTTCTCGGTTTCTCCATCTTTTTCTTTTATTAAATACCTATCTCTCTCTCTCTGCAAATACAAATTGCGATTCAAATGGCATCCACTTCTCTATCTTTTCCTTCTCTACAACTTTAGTTCCATACTCCACAAAAAACATCATCATCAAAACCATGCTCGCGTCAACTCCCATCACCGCCTCAGTTTTCGAGAAGCCATCTGTACAAGCACCACCAACCACGGTTTCACCATCTCAACCTACCACTCAACCTCCGATCCAAAAAATCCCAGAAACTATGGTCTCCCTTTTATTGGTCCGATCAAAGACCGTCTTGACTATTTCTACAACCTTGGTAAAGAAGAGTTTTTCAAGTCAAAAATGCAAAAGTACCAGTCAACTGTGTTTCGAACCAACGTGCCACATGGCCCTTTCATCTCTCATCACCCAACCGTCATCACTTTGCTAGACGGTAAGAGCTTTCCGATTCTTTTTTATGTGACGAAAGTTGAAAAGAGAGATCTTTTCACTGGTACTTTCATGCCCTCAACCGAACTCACTAGTGATTACCGTGTTTTGTCATATCTTGATCTCTCCGAACCAAATCACGGAAAACTTAAACAACTTTAAAAAGAAAAAAAAACTGGTTAACCGAACCGATTTTTCAGTTAACTGGTTCAAGTGGAAAACTGGTCCGATTTCAGTTAGGTTTTCCACTTGAATCGAAATCCGGTTCGGTTCATAAAAATGGCAAACCAGTTCGATTGACCAGTTTTTGCCATCCCTAGTGGCCGTCATTGACGGCCAAATTTTGGCTATTTAGTCGTCATTGATGGCCATAGATCTGGCTGAAAACGGCTATATCGACGTACGATCGGCCAGATTTAGCTAGTTGTGCACCGTTTTGGCGACTGTCGAATGTCGTCTGGTGGTGGTGGCAGGTTGCCAGCTATCCTCTTGGGTGGCTAAGGTGCTTTAGTTAATTTTTAAACTTTTATTGTGAAAGTGTTTAGCTAAATTAACAAATATATCAGGTTAAAAAATAATAATAAATATTTTCAAAAAATGTATCAAACAACTATTCTGTCTTAAAAACCTTTTTAAAAAAATATACCAAACAATTATTCAAGCATTGTAACAAACTCTAATATAATATTAAGATATTTTACCAAACATATTTTTAGAATTTGGTCATATTCGATTTAATCTAACTCAGCTCAATTTAAAACACTTTTTCGAAATAACATTTTTCAAATAATCTATTAAACAAACCCTAAGATTTTTCAAAATAAGCTATCTGCCATTTCACCCATATAAATAGGGCTACTTATTGATTGCCCATACAATATTGATAACGGTGGGGGGCAGTGAGCAATTTCTCAGGAGGTTTGTCGATATGGTAAGGATATGGTACACGTATACCTGTATACATAGAAAAGTATGTCAGGAGCCCACAGGAATCAGTAGATCTATGGGCTACGAAATCTCATGATCAAACTTCAAAGTACTGTCTTTAAAAGACATTTTTCCTTAATTATTAAACCTGTTACCAAGTATAACACTCCACGCTCAATAATGAGCGAGTGGACCTCACAGCCTAGAGATGAGAAGTAGACCTGGCAAACCGGACCTAGGCGAATGCGGTCGAGTAGATGCGGGTAACCTGGAAAATGGTACGATTAAAATTTTGGATGATACCACTTTGTTAGGTCTAAGAACGATAACTTTCTTCCGTATTATTGATATTTCATCATCTGGGTATTTCAATAATAATAATCCCAAAATCAAAATATGAAACTTTTATTTAAAGAACAAATTATTGTCAAATTATTTGATTTAGAAATGTAATGCATATTAGAAATTTAATTTTACCTCAACTTTGATAATCTAATAACCCATGACAAGGGTATAGTGGAGGTCAAAATTTATTTTTCATTTAATTTTTTTTATTAATGCCTTAATTGTTCTTCTTTACCAAATAAAACTCAATTCTAACAATTTATGGCAAACCTTCCATTTTTTTCCTATTTATTATTGTGTATGGATCAATGATTGTTATAATTTTAAAAGCATTGTAAATAAGAAATTAAATATAAATTTAAAGGATGTAAGACTATCAAACTAAAACAAGTAATGAAAGATTTATATCTTGCGATCAACTCCATTATAATAAGAGAGAAAAAGTGAAAAAAAAATTCAAAATCAAAATCAAAGTGTAGAATGTAATTAAGGAAAATGATAGAGATAATCCTTTACCTTTTTGTTATTTAATAAAAATTTCTTAGTCAAAAAAATGAAAAAGATCTTAACCGTAAATTTAAAATTGGTCTTGGAGATCTTAAAAAGCTTAAATAAAGTTAAATAAAGAAAGAATCATTGTCCAATAGTTTATTAGATAAAGTTATTTACATACTATTTTATTATCTTTCCATCAATTTTTTACAATTTCTTCACGTAAAAGTTTTAAAATAGTGTTATCAATATAATTACTTTTAAGAAATAGAACTTTCATATTTAAAAAATTAATAATGTTTTGTTTGTGAATATTAAAGATTATCTTGTAATACATTGTCATTACCCGTTATAAATGATATTGAAGAAATATTTCGAGTTTAAAAACATTTGGCGGAAAAAAAAAAAAAAGTTAGTTCATTTGTCAAAGCACGCGCCTTAGTGGAGAGTGAAAGTAAAAAATAATCATATGCGGTATGACAAATTATCTACTTTTACCCATTTTCTCCGGTTTCCTTTTTTTTTTTTTTTTTTTTTTTTTTTTTAAAAAACTATTTTTTATTCCTTTTATAAGCAGATTAATTCATTCCTCCATTTGATCTGATCACATTAACCCTCGGCTCCTCCTCTTCTCGTCCCTTCTCCTCTGCATCTTATCGCGAACCAATCAGATTCACGGCGATGGCGAGAGGATTGGAGGTGGAAGGCTTCAATTTGAAGCAGCGACACGGCAAAGCTCGAGTGAGAGTGGCCAGGGTTTGGAAAGGCAAAGACGGCCGCGACTCCATGGTGGAATGGAACGTCAGCATCAGCTTGCTCTCCAAATGCATCAACGCTTATCTTGACGGCGACAACTCGGATATTGTCGCCACTGACACCATGAAAAACACCGTACGTTTGTTATTTTGTTAGTTTTACTTTCTTTTGACTGACACGCTGTCCGTACATTTTTTCATGCCTAAACGATCGCGTTTCTACGTACACTCGCTTTATTAAAATCTTACAAACGATTTTTTTTTTTTTTTTTTAAATTTTAGTCAAGCTTGTTTTAGTTTTTCTTATTTTTCTGTGCGATTTAAGTATTATTTAATTTTATTGTATTTTTTTATTTAATTAAATATTAATCAGCATAAAATTTTGATTTAATAAAAATTCAAAAATGGATGTACTGAGAAAAGTCTGTGCTAGGAATTGTGAGGTGAATATTCATTTTTAAAAAAATTAGAAAGTATCTAATTAAAAATTGAAGTTGTTAATTAAAAACTTTAATTTTTATAGGTATATGCTAAAGCGAAGGAATGTTCAGAGCAACTTTCAGTGGAGGACTTTGCTGTGCTACTTGCCAAACACTTCGTATCTTTTTATCGTCAGGTAGATTTATTTTTATGCAAACGCATTTTTTTTTTTTTTGCAATGAAAATTGAAGGATTTCTGATTGGAAGAACCTTATTACACAGCGTATTTGAAAATAATTGAAAATTAAAGACATTTGAATCTGGCCAGTGACCCTGCCGGCATTGTTGGGTAGATCTCCGGGCAATCTAATTAGTGAAGTGACTTATTTAGAGCGTTAATGAGCCCTGTTGGTACTTTTATTTATGAATTATTTGGAGGATTGAACAGTGCTGTTTTCTTTTCTTCAGGTTACTGGTGCCATAATAAATATAGTGGAGAAGCCATGGGAACGTTTACATGTAGCTGGGCAACCACATGAACATGGTTAGTCCCTTTAATCCATCAGTTTGGAATATAAGATTATTGTTATTATACTTGTTAGTGATGATTAGAATGTTGTATGGATACGAAATTCCGTGGATCATCATTTCCAATCTTCTTCTAAGTTGCTTTTGATCCTTTGGTTTGAAGGTTTCAAACTCGGATCTGAGAAGCATACCACAGAGGTTATACTACACGAGAATGGTGCTTTGAAGATTAATTCTGGTGTTCAAGGACTAGCTTTGCTGAAGACCACCAAGGTAAAGTCATTTATCTTTACCTTTTTATATAGCCTAAATCAGCTCTGAGGTGTTGATGTAGGACAGAAGAAGGTTGTACATCTTCGTAATTTTTTATGTTTATCTGATGCTCGATGGTAGAAACTGCTTGAAGTTAGGATTATGGTAATTCAGTGGTTGGGGTAGTGTTGATCTAGCATGCTTTTATAATTCTTTTGCTGATTGCTGACTTTGGATGCTACGTTATGAAAAGTCTGGCTTTGAAGGGTTTATTAGGGACAAATACACGGCTCTTCCCGATACTCGAGAGAGGATGCTGGCGACAGAGGTCACTGGTACATGGAGGTACAGAATTTATACATATAAGTTGACAATGATTTTCACATGCATCTAGGTTTTTTTGTTCTAAAATTTTGAACCATTTGTATTTGATTCCTAGCTTAATTTTCCCACCTCCCAAGTTAGGAGGATGCAGAGGTGTGATCCTAATTTAAATGTGGATGCAGGTATTGGTATCCATCTGCCTTCAAACTCCCTGAGAATCCACTTTATTTCACTGAGAGATACCTGGATGTAAAAAAAGTTTTGATGGATACGTTCTTCGGTCATCCAAAAGTGGGAGTATACAGCCCATCTGTTCAAAGCACTCTCTATGACATGGCAAAGGCTGTCCTCTCCAGGTGACCATCAATGCCTTTGCTCTCTTGATCTAGCTTGTGTGTGCAGACTCATGAATGCACGCGCTCATCCACATTTTTGACACTTAACCTCATGCTTTGGTTTTTGTAAGTGGCGTTATTCTGACTGATTCTTGATTTCCATGGTTTCAGCTTCTCCGACATATCTTCGGTTGAACTAGAAATGCCAAATATCCATTTCTTGCCGGTTAATTTATCAAACAGAGATAAGAACACTATTGTGAAGGTAATTTTCTTTTTTTGGTGATTCATTACCCCTATGGTACATTAGAAATCATACTCTAATTGCAGATATTTACAAACCATGAAGATTAAGTTTCATTATTGCATCTATGGGTAACTCTTGCTAAATAAATGTATTGACTGAAAACGGATTAATCGACTCATGATAACATTAACGTTTTTGTCGAATTCTGCAGTTCAAAGATGATGTGTATTTACCAACAGATGAACCACATGGATCGATTGAGGCAAGCTTGAGCCGTATCCCATCAAGGATGTAGAAGATGTTACAGGCATAGTTTGCAGTGGAAGGCTTTCTAGCTCATAGTCTGCTTGATCATTCTCAGAAGACAAAATGAGCAATGTACGAGTCTCATGGAAATGTTGAATGTTTCTCATATTTCATGCCATTTTATTCAGTTTCCCTAGAAGTTGCTTGTGTTGCTTATGCTAAATGATGTATAACAAAGATGTTGTTCGGTAACAACGAACGGAGATTGAAATAAAGGCCATTATCTAAAGGGGTTTTTCATGACATGATTTTATGCATTTTTTTTTTTTTAAGTTGCTAGATTAAATTATGAAAAAATTGTTTTTTTTAACTAATACTCTTTGAAAATCTAATCTATAATTTAGAAACTAATACTCCCTTAAGATTTAATTTGTAGTTTAGACGTTTTAGTTAAAAATGTATTTTAGAAAATTCTTAAAGAGTCAGTTGACGGGTATACATGCTGATATGTTTTTCAAAATAATTTATAGGGGCGTTTTGGTTGGGGGTAACGTGGTATTATCGAGGTTATATCATCTTATATTATTTGATTATTGCGTTCGGTTGTCAAGTAATATAAGATTCTTGTAATCTTCAAATATCAATAGTAGTTACTGTTGGTAATATTTAAGGTAATCTGATTACCTTCATTTTTTTAGGTATTGTAAGATTGTCAGGGTAATCTTTTATTTGTTATAATTCTATCCCTTATTAATAAAATTTTAGGACAATGATACCTTTATTTTTAAATTTATTTACATGAATATTCCTTTACTATTTCACCTCAATTAATTAACTTTTTAAACAAAATTACCCTTGAATTCAAAACAAATTGCAGTCCACTCAAGCCATCTCCCCCAACCACCTGTCGCCGCCAGAAAGGCACATAGAAGGTCAGAAATGGCTGCAGTGCGCTGATATGGCCGTTGACGGCTAGATCTAATCTGGCTATCAATAGATCTGGCCGTTGACAGCTAGATTGATGGCCGTCAACGACTATGTCTATTGCCGTTAACGGCCATCAATCTGGCTGTCAACGGCCAGATCTCTGGCCGGAATGGTTATACGGCCTCACAGAGGTTATTTCCTGTCTTTCGTGCGCCGTTAAGTTGCCGGCGATCGGCAGTGTCTGAGTTGTGGGGATGCTTTGTTGATTTTCCAAATTTTTATTATGGGGTTGTTTTTGCTAAGTTTTTAAATGCAGAGGGTTATAATAATCCAAATACTAATCAATATTAAAAAATAATATAATAATAATATTTAGTTAAAGGACAATTCAGTAATTTAAATAACATACCCATCAATTTATTCCTCCCAACCAAACATACTAATAAAACATACCCACTAATTTATTCTAACTAACCAAACACATTTTCCTAAAGATTTCCAATAATCTTCAAGGTAATCTAATTTTTCAGTAATCCAATATTTTCCGTAATCCAACATTTCCTAAACCAAACGCACCCATAGAGTTAAAATCGACCTCGAGATTTGATTTAATAAAAAAATTAGATCGATAACAAGATGTTATAATTTCTACTCATACGAGTTAATAAATATTTATTTGGTTTGATATTTAAAACTAGATGACTTAAGAATTTTTGTTATTTTGTTCATTTCTTTTACTCTAAATAAATTTTTCTATTTTTTGTTTTTAATACTTGGCAGAACTGCAGAAACAAGAATTAAGGTATATTAGCTTATTTTCTTAAAAGATTGCACGTAAACACATAGATTTAATTGTGTAGACTAATATTGCATAAAGTGGGCAAGGCCCAGGCCCAGGCGATCCGGGCCTAGGCCCTCAAGGTCTGGTCCCAAATTGAGACAAGTCTTTGAGAGATCGGGCCCAAATCCTCAAGACCATCCTGGGCCCATGAGTTTTTTTAGAGCTCGGACCGGTCTCAAGACCGATCTTATGGGTTTGAAAAATTTTATTTTTAATTCTTAATTTTTTTTATAAAAGTATTTTTAACTCTTAAATTTATTATGTATTTCATATATTGTGGGAGGTTTTGTATATTTGTCAGAGGATTCATGTAATTTGGCGGGGGTCTAAAAATGAGCATGGTCCAGGATCAGTCTTGGGATTGGGTTTTGAGCCCGGACCCTTTGGGACCGGGTTTTGAAGGGCCTGGGCTTTTTTCCCATTATTGCATTTATAAAGTTTCCAACATAATTTTTGTATCTTAAATAATATAAAAAATTAACATGAAACTAATAGTAAAACAAACTAGAGAAAGATTTCATAATATAAATTAAACTAGACATGAGGCCCGTGCGATTATTCAATGTTTTATAAATAGATTGTAAACAAATTTATTTTAACAAAATAAGCTAATTAGATTAAGACATAATAATTGTTAAATTATACAAATTTTAAAGTAAATATAAATTTTATATATATACAAAGTTGTGTTAAGATAAAATTAATAATTGTACTTGTATAATTATTAATATCAATTATAATTAGATGTCATTAAATCATTCATCAAACTTAAGAAGATCACGAGAATATTATATGGTGTAATTATATTTTCAGGATCATCACCTTGTACAATTTATATTATTTTTGCAGACATTTCTTTGATATTCGATGCCAGTATTTTGTAATGAATCGTGTATGATATTTAAGATCACCTGAATATTATCAAGATCAACTATTTAAACTTAAAATTTATACTGACCTTCCGCAATTTCTGTAACTTGTATTCATTTTCAAGTTGCGTTGCATGAGTATATTTATTATTATTATTTTTTTTTTACATTATTATTGGTTTTTTTGTGTTTTAAATATATATTTTCTATATTGAAGTTCATTTTATATTGAATTGATAATTAAAAAATCAATAAATAAAATATCCATAAATTAAACTCAAAGTCTATATCATCATGGTTCTTTTCAAATATGTCACTATTTGAAATCTGCAACCAAAGTTTAAAACTTTGTCAAGAAAAGCAAAAAAAATTATAAGATAACTCACTGGGTATTATTGATCAACAATGCTACAGACACCGGGCTTTTTACACCGAAATCTTGTACCGGCCTACGTGTCCTGTGACTCACACCATTCAACACATTTCACGTTATTAAATTTTCTTCTAGTGAACAGCCGTTCACTTACATGGACTCCCATCCATATAATATGGATAGGGGTCCATTGACTACGGACGGGCGTCCCATTTAAAGGACACCCGTCCATCAATAAATGGAATAAAAAAAATAAAAAAAAATAGGGACGACCGTCCATAAATATTGGACGGGCGTTATATGTTAATGGATGCCCTGTCCATAAACAAGCGTTTTTAAAAATTTAAAAACATTTAGGGATGACCGTTCATCAGTTATGGACGGCCGTCCCTTAATTTTGGACGGGCACCCGCAAATAAAGGACGCCCGTCCATAATGTAAATATAAAAATTTTAAAAAAACTTGGGACGCCTGTCCATAAATTGTGGACGGGCATCCCTAACGTGTGGACAGACGTCCATAAGGAATGGACGCCCGTCCATAATGTGGTTTTAAAAAATTTAATAAAATCTTTGGACGCCCGTCCATAAATGGCATCCATTATGTATGGACGGCCATCCGTAAGGAATGGACGCCCGTCCATTATGTATGGACAGTCGTCCGTAAGTAATGGATGGTCGTCCATAAGGAATGGACGTCCGTCCTTTAGTTTTGGACAGACGTCCGTACTGTAATTAAAAAACATATTAGGTTAAAAAATTTGGGGGGAAGTTTTTAAAATTTAAACAACACAGTCGCAGTCTTCTTCTTCGTCTTCCATCTGCGCTCTGGTTCTTTGTCTTCCTCATCTCATATGCGCTCTTGTTCTTTGTCTTCCTTATCTACCATTGGTAATTAGACACTTTCGTTTTTCAATTTTTTTTTTTTTTTTATGTTGGATGAATGTGTTGGATTCTACATTTGTGTTTAATGGAGTTGAGTTGATAAAGAGAAATCCTATCAATTTGGTGGGACTGGTTTGTGTAATTGATAAATAGAAGTGTTCTGTTTTGAGTGTTTTTGGCTTGGAAAAAACTTACATTTTTGTTGGTTGTGTGATATGCTCTCTTTGAAGGTTGTTTGTTGGTTGTGTGATCTGCTCTCTTGGAAAAAGCTTACACTTTCGTTTTTCAATTTTTTTTCAATATTATGCATGATACAATTAAATTAAGCCTACAAAATATTGTCAAGTGTTATAAACAATCAGAGTTGGGAGCTTGAACTACCAATTTAGGCTTAAACATCTGTTTTTGTCAGTAGACACTGTAATGCAAAACATCGGTTTTTTTTTTTTTTTGGTTGTTGTTGTTCCTAACTGATTGAGTAAGTTGGAGATTAGTTTAAGCTGTTGCAGGTTTGAGATGAGCTGCAGATTTGGTGCTTCTAAATATTGGTTGATGAGTTGCAGGTTTAATGAATGAGTTGAAGTTGATTTGAACTACAGGTTAATGTAGGATTATAAAGCATTTTTGCTGAAAGTTTAATGTTCAAATTTGAAGTGGATTGAGTTGAGCTGCAGGTTTAATAAGTTGAGTTGGAGTTGATTTGAACTGCAGTTTTAATGTAGATTTTATAATGCCTGATTTGAGGAGTTGATTTGAGCTGAAAGTTTAATGTGCAATTTTGAGGTTGATTTGAGGAATTGATTTAAGCTGCATGATTAATGTGCTATTTTGAGGTTGATTTGAGGAATTGATTTAAGCAGCAAGCTTAATGTGCAATTTTGAAGTTGATTTGAGGAGTTGATTGAAGGTGCAAGTTTAATGCAAATTTTATAATGCCTGATTTGAGAAGCTGATTTGAGTTGCAAGTTTAATGTGCAAGTTCAATGCAGGTTAAGAGAAAGATTCAAAGACTGCACAATTGGTAGTCTAGTTGAGATAGTTGAAAAGTAAACCAGTTTTGCTTAAAGGGAAGTATAAGCAAAAGACTAAAACGATGGCGTTTCTGTTTGGCCTTTTACTAAACCAAAAGTGATGTCATTTTTACCATTGTCTACTTTAACCAGTCCCACTAGTCTGTTGTATGTAATCTGTCTATTTTATGACAACGTTAAACATGCAGCAAACCAGAGGATTTTTTTCTTATTGCACCTAGTATTTTTTTTTTACTTATTTATTTGCTTCTTATTGCTTTTCTTGTTGGGTTGCTTCTTATTGCTTTTTTTTTTTTTTTTTTTTTTTTTTACTCAGATTTAATTTTTGAATATATATTTTCTGAACAAAATGTGTGCACCAAAATTCAAAGTCTGTTATATACTTATTTTTCAGGCTATACAAGCATGGTGCAATAGAAATAGTTCTTTCTCAATTCATTTTTGCTTGACTTGTCATTTTAAAAAGACTAGTATGGGAAGAACTGGGGAGAAAATATGCTGCCATTTTGATTAATTTCTCTTTCGATTGTCTGCAATGTGATTGATTTTGATAGTATGCTGTTAAAGTGGGATACATGGTTATGTTGTATGTGCTTTAAAGTTTATGCTTAAGATTATGGTTGTGGTAATTGTGAGGAAGCTTTTTGGCCTTTGGACTTTGCTAGTAAGTGTGCTTTTTCCTATTGCAAGGCAGGATAGATGTGTGATGTGCTTGATTTATTTGTTAGTTTTAGGAGAAAATTATGTGCATTAGAGACAATGATAAAATGTCTTTCTACTTTCTAGTTCATTCAAGTGATGCCTAAGTTGGATTGGTTGAACCACATATCTTGAATGTAATATTGGTTTAAAAGGGTACAATCTGGTGGTCTAATGTCATATATGTTTTGTCATATAACATGAATTACTTATGGATATGTTTTTTTCTAGGAAGTTGCTGGTTTTAGAAGAAAGCAGAAAATGGTGAGAGCAAAAAACACAACCACTCCGGGTGGAGGCACATCGTCATCTGGGGTCCAATTTTGAGACACGCAACATAAAAAACAATACATAGAGATGGCGAAAAGAGATATTTGTCTTGGAAGAAGTTTGAATTTAGGATTTATAACTAGTTTGGGTTTAGGAGATGAGATTAAAGGTTGGATCCGTAATTTGAAATGGGACCAGTTGGTGAGTATTAGATATGACGGATATAAGCATTTGATTTATGAGTTTTTTAGTAGTTTGGAAGTTGTGGAGACAAGTACTGATGATTTACCGTTGTATAAAATGTTTTTTAGATTAAAGAATCAGAATTGTGTAGTGAGGCCACAGGACTTAGCAAATTGGATAGGGATTGATTTTGAAGGTTTGGATAACGTATCCAAAACGTGGGATTCCAAATGAGTTTGGACGGATGTTTCTGGAATAGGGTTTATCATCCACATAGGTGTAAATCTACAAAGTTAAAGAATCCTGCCATGAGAGTCTTTTACAGATTTCTAACATTCACATTTAATGGCAGCAAAGAGACAAATGGAAATGTGACAGTGAAGGATTTATTGTTGATGGAAACAACAATAACAAGGAAGCAAGTAAATTCAGAAAAGTTATTAATTAAGAAGTTGGGAGAGATTAAAGCAGAAAAAGGTGACATTTATTAGGGGATGGTTGTTACGCCAATATCTAAGAAGTTGGGTTTTGAGATCACCCCTTCAAATGAAGCCAATAAGATAACATTTTCTGCAAATAATTTGTTGGGGGATGTCACATTGTCTAAAATGGGATTGATTAAAAAGAATGTGTCAGGAGAATGGTTGCTGATTAGGGATGAAATGAAGGAAGAGGCAATGGTTCGAGAAGGTGTCCCTATTCCAGAAGGGGAAAATAAATGACGAGTCTATGTGCGCAAAAGAAGAAGAACAAGTATTGAACCTGGATCTTCTCAGAATGTACAAGAAATGTCTTCTCATACCTTAGACGAAATAGTAAGCAGAATTGATCGGATCGAAAGGTTTCAAGAAGAGAGTTTTTCACATATTGAGAGGAAAATGCAGGAACAATAGGATCAGGTGCAAAGTGATTTCAACTCGTTCGCATCAAGAATAGAAGAAACGGTTGACATCCTTGGGGAATGCATGACAGAAATATCCAACATGATGAAGAAATTGTCACCAGCCTCGTCCTCCTCCAGTCAGCCTCCACCCTCTACACTAGGATGAAGAACAACTGAACAACCTCACCTTCTCAACATCTTTGGGGAACGCACTATGAATGTTAATTGTAATTATGTGTAGTTCAAATACTAAATTGTATGTACGCAGATATGTTAATTAATAAAGTTTGATTTCACAATATGTTCTCAATTAGCTGAACTTCTCCAATATCATATGAATGTTAATTCTCAGTATAAATGTTATGTACGAAGATTATATTTGCCACAGTATCATATCATTAATTATTGTTCAATACATATATGAATGCTCATGTATATGTAATACTAAACATACCAAAAGACATATCAAATTAAAATCTGAAATGAAATGTAGAATAATATATACTGAAATGTGACGATAATATACACTGAAAACATTCAGAATAAGGATAATATGTACATTTACGTTATTATTATGAATTCAGCACCCTACAACCAACAGTCTATTCTTACCCAACCAGCAACAAAAATAATAAAAACCAAGCAACTGATTCAGCATATAGCTCAACTGCATTCGTCAGAAATTAACCACAACGCGAATAATTTCTACCGAATACAAATGTATATGCTTCAACCGGTTAACAATATCAAATCTCTCCCAACGAAACATGTTAATCATTTACATCCTCCTATCCAATACATAAATTACTATTTCCTACGAGATTCTGAATCGGACCAGTGGACAACTATCAATGTTTAACAACCACAATTTAGCACATATTATAGAAAACTTAAGGTTTTTACAATTATACAACATACATAACACATACCTGAGTAGCAACAACATCATTTGACAACACTTGAGTTCCCGGTACACTTTCAGCGATGTTGTCTCTCTCTGCTGATGATTCTTTCCCTATAAAGTAGCATAACACATTAATAATCAAGTAAATATTATTATAAACTTCAAATAAGTAAACAATGTTTAAAAAACAAATATCATGTCAGAATGGGTGTATAACTCATACCAAGTATTTGTTTTCGCAATTTTTTATTTTTAGCCCTATACGTACAATTTCGTCAACCTTCGATTGCTTTCTTTTGCATAGAGGACAACCTTTGATGCGAGCTACCCGTGGACTAATAATTAGACTATTCCCCTCTTTCGGAGGATTGTCCCCCTCTTTACTACCAAGCCCTCCCTCACTTTCCTTCTGCTCCAACTTATTTCTCATGCCAGTCATCAATTCCATCAACATGTTACAGTCTTCCTCATTGTTTGATGCCATATCAGCTACTGTCAGCATTAGATTAGACAACTTCTCAAAACGCTGTCCTTCAACGTTTGTGCTCCACCTATTATAACTTACCTTGATTTTCGTATGACATCTTTTTATGTTTTTCTTCCAACGCCGTAGAATGTACCTATCTGGAATGTATGAAACCCTTTTATGAATCAACACAATAATGGCATGTTTGTATAAAATCCTTTGAACTCAAACAAATGACAATTACAACGAATATCACATGAACTTTCTTCAAAGTATACCAGAAAGGGAACACGCCAATTACTATCTCCAAACCAAACATCTTCTAAAACTTGATACTCCTCATACGAATCGGACTTTTTCAGAAAAGATAATTCACAATATATCTTCCCCACAATCTCTTCTTGAAGCTCTTTAAATTTTGTAGTTGTGTATGCATTTTGAAATTGTTTCTCAATTGGGTAATTAGTTATGCATGGTATCCAAGACTTGAAAGATCTAAAATCAGCCTCCCTTTCCTTTTCCACTTTATCTCGCAATGCATTATCATATTGTTCCACAAATTGTTTCAATGTTGTTTTAGAATTTATATATCCATCGAAAAATATATGCATACTTTCACTACGTTGGGTAGTAGACATACCTGCCCAGAACCTACCTATGTCTTGTACCGGGGAAAACAATCTCAATTGCATTTTGCATGGCCTTATCTTGATCAGTGATAATTCCATTAGGAGCAACATCCATACAAATGTCTCTGTGTCCTCATGTGAAATTAACCCAAAACCTAACAATGTTGAATATCCATGATGATCAACCCCCACAAAAGCAGTAAATAGCATATCATACTCATAGCACATTTTTTAATCGACTCTCTTCATCTACATCAATCATGTACCAGAAATTTGAATTCTCCTTTTGCATTTTCATAAAATATTCTAGTACTGCCGAAGCATCTCCAACTCCAAGTTGTAGCCTTCTAACTTTTTCAATGTAATTCCTACAATCTTTTTGTAGAAATGTCAAATTATCTACACCTCATGCCTTAACTGAACATGACTGAAAATTTTTACACGATCTAATCCTAGCCTGATCATTAACTTCAAGCCTCCTTTTCACAAAAGGCTGTATCGTTCGGTTTACCTTGAAATATCTTCTTTTCGTCAGACTTGTAAGATCATGGTTATGTTCAAACACAACTGATTTAATTTCCCATTTGTATTCACCATTCAAAGCTGCACTAATCCGACTCTTACAATCTGTTTTTGCAACAGGTTGTTTTTTCAAGGTATTTCTGTATTTACTTCTCTCCTTCCCAGAACAAGAACACACCACTGTCACGTATCTCATCTCCCTGTCATCTCATTTCTTTGACGTACATATCATTGCTTCAAAACCCATTTTATTCCCATACCTTCTGTAATACTTCACCAAACTATCAACTGAATCAAACACCATTTCAATATGAGGCTCCACTTCTTCCTCTGCACATCCCATATCTTCTAATTCATCATATTCATTTTCCTGATTCAATGGTTTTATAATAAAGAAAATTAGAATGTGCTAATACAACACATCATAATAAACAATACAATACAGCACATTTAAAAAAGTTTCAAACACAATTTACCTCAACATCATTGAAACAAGGCAAACTAGACTCTTCCATATTCCGTTATTTCATGCACAACTAATACCAGTTTTCGCGTTCACGAATCTAGTTCACAACAGTCGCCAACAAATATTATCTATCAAACATATATTCAATCCAAAATAGAATATGAAACTAAATAAATATATAAAATAAATCAAAAATTCTTTACCTTAACAAAAAATTTCGAGCTTTAAAAGGTTTGATATTTATGTTTGTTTCTCGGTTATCTCAATAAAAAGAGGTATTGCTGCTGGTGCTTGGCTATTGAGGAAGCAACTGGCGTCAAAGCAAGGAATCACAACACGCAGACGAAGGAGAAGCGAAGAAAAACAAATGGCGCAGACGAAGAACAGAAGAAAAACAAATGACAAAGACGAAGGACAAGAGAAGAAAATAAAAAAAAATTGGCGTGTACAAATGAAGTGTATTAGAAAAGTCATTCATTAATATTAATTAAACAAAATATTTTTTTCAACAAATATGGACGCCAATCCATGTAATGCAGACGGTCATCCTTTAGTTTTGGACTAACGTCCATCTAGTATGGACGGTCGTCCAAAGTACATGGACTGGCGTCCATACACAAGGGATGGCCGTCCACATTAGATGGACTGGCGTCCATATGTACATTATATTTTAAAAAATAAAAATTTCACAAACTGGGGACGGTAGTCCATCTAGTGTGGACGGTCGTCCCTACAAGATGGGCGACCGTCCACAACAGATGGACTGCCGTCCCTATTATATTTTAAAACTATTTTTTTTTTTTAAATTCACAAACGATGGACGGCAGTCCATCAGTCCATCGTTTGAGGACGGCCGTCCCCATAAGATGGATGATCGTCCATAGAAGATGGACTGGCGTCCATCTTTATGGACGACCGTCCATATTAACTGGACACCCATCCATAGAATTTGGACGGGAGTCCATTGTTTTTTTTTTTAAAACAAAACAACTTTTTATGGACGGTTGTCCTGGATGTATGGACGGCCGTCCAACTGCATTTATGTCAGTATTCAATCATCCAACGTGGCAGCCTCCACGTGTTTCGGTGCAATTGTTCGAAGGATATAGCATTTTTTATTATTGATAAGTCTATAAATCAGTCAAAGAAAGAGAAACCTTGTTGAAAAATATGAATTTTTAAGCAAGAGACTTGCTAAGCCAAAGGGAAAAACTGATTTTGATTGTTGAGAAGAGAAAATGAATTATTTATATTATTATTATTTTAGAAATTAAAAAAAAATTGAGAATGTTGAGAAAAGATCTCACATAGAAAGAAACAACAACTCCAACAGTATAATCTGAAGGCAACTTAATTGAAGCATTGAAGAAGCCATGAAGATAAAGGTCTTGTGACACAAATTTATTTGTTGCAATTAGAATTGACAGCCACCTATAACAAAAAAAGCATCTGATGATAGCATCCTAAAGAAAGACGATAATTGTAAAACCCACAAAACCCATAAATCAAATAGTAAAATCAATCCAAAAATCAAAAAAAAGAGATTGAACAAATACAATTAAAACTACATATCAATATTTGTTTTCCTTTGTCATCACTAAAATTGAATTTGTTTTATGTGTCTAATGATAAAATGAATGGTTTGGCAGCAGGTCTATAATTATCCTAATTCATTGTATAATATATCAAATTAAAGCCCTAACTTTCTAATTTCCAAAGATTCAAACCTCTCATCAATTGGATTTTTATTGAGCAAGTTGTGATTAATTTATTACTGACTGTTTAGTAGAAACCAAAATATATGTGATGATAAAATAAATAGTTCAAAAGTGGGGCTACAGCTATAAAAATTAAGCATATAATATATCAAACTAAAGTCCTATATATCTAGTTTCGAAATATTCAAACCTCTCATCAATTGGATTTTTATTGAGAAAGTTATGGTCAATTTACTACTGAGTGGAAACCGAAATGTGTGTGATAATAAAAGGAATTGTTTGACAGTGGGGCAACTGTTATTCAAATTACACATATAATATGTTAAAATTAAAGCCTTGTCTGTCTAGTTTCTAAATATTCAAACCTCTTATCAATTGGAGTTTTATTGAGAAAGCTATGGTCAATTTACTACTGATTGTTCAATGGAAACCTAAATATGTGAGAAGATAAAATGAATGGTTTACTAAAGCTACAGGTTCAGCATCAAACATCAGTTGATATTTGTTAAATAAATGAAATTAGTTATATTCAGCAACCTCTTTTCATGATATTTGTATGTAACATAAAAAAATATGAACAAAAAGAGATAGAACAAATACAATTAAAACTACATATCAATATTTGTTTTCCTTTAAAGATAATAATAATGGTTCGACATATTATAAATGGTTTACTAAAGCTACATGGTTCGACAACAAACATCAGATGATATTTGTGATACCAATAAAAAATTTTATATTCAGCAACAATCTGTTTTCGATATATGTATGTAACATAAAAAAATATCAACAAAAAGAGATAGAACAAATACAATTAAAACTTCATAACAACATTTGTTTTCCTTCATCATCACTAAAATTGAATTGGTTTTATATGTGTGATGATTAAATGACTGGTTCGGCCACAGGTCTATAGTTATCCAAATTCATAGTATAATATATCAAATTAAAGCTCTATCTTTCTAGTTTCCAAAGATTCAAACCACTCATCAATTGAATTTTTATTGAGTAAGTTATGGCCAATTTACTATTGATTATTCAATGGAAATCGAGAAACAGGGAAAATAAAATGTGTGTGATGATAAAAGGAATGATTCAAAAGTAGTGCTACATTTATCCAAATTAAGTGTATAATGTATTAAATTAAAGATCTATATGTCTAGTTTCTAAATATTCAAACCTCTCATCAATTGGAGTTTTATTGAGCAAGTTATAGTCAATTTACGACTGACTGTTAGAGGAAACCGAAATGTGTGATGATAAAAGGAATGGTTCGGCATTGATTTATCCAAATTAAGTGTATAATATGCCAAATTAAAGCCTTGTATGCCTAGTTTCTAAAGATTCAAACATCTCATCAATTGGAGTTTTATTGAGCAAGTTATGGTTAATTTACTACTGATTGTTCAATAAAAACCAAAATGTGTGTGATGATAAAAGGAATGGTTTTTCAGTGGGGCTACAGTTATCCAAATCAAGTGTATAATATATCCAATTAATTCCTTATCTATCTAGTTTTCAAATATTCAAACTGCTCGTCAATTGGATTTTTATTGAGCAAGTTATTGCTAATTTACTACTGATTGTTCAATGGAAATCGAGAAACAAAGGAAACCAAAATGTGTGTGATGATAAAAGGAATGGTTCGGAAGTTGGGTTACAGTTATCCAAATTAAGCATATAATATATCAATTTAAAGCCGTATCTATCTAGTTTCTAAATATTTAAACCTCTCATCAATTGGAGTTTTATTGAGCAAGTTATGGTCAATTTACTACCGACTGTTCAATGAAAACCAAAGTGTGTGTGATGATGAAAGGAATGGTTTGACAGCGGGGTTACAGTTATCCAAAATAAGCTTATAATATATCAAATTGAAGCACTGTCTGTCTAGTTTCTAAAAATTTGATCCTCTCATCAATTTGATTTTTATTGACCAAGTTATGGTCAATTTAATACTAATTGTTCAATGGAAACCGAAATGCGTTTGTTAAATAAATGAAATTAGTTATATTCAACAACAACCTCTTTTCATGATATATGTATGTAACATAAAAGGATATCAACAAAAAGAGATAGAACAATTACAATTAAAACTATATATCAATATCTGTTTTCCGTTGAGGATAATAGCAATTGTTCGGCATATTAAAAATAGTTTATTAGAGCTATATGGTACGGCAACAAACATCAAATGATATTTGTGATACAAATAAAATTTGTTATATCCAGCAACAACCTGTTTTCAATATATGTATGTAACATAAAAAAATATGAACAAAAAGAGATAGAACAAATACAATTAAAACTACATATCAATATTTGTTTTCCTTTGTCATCACTAAAATTGAATTAGTTTCATATGTGTGATCATAAAATGAATGGTTTGACCATAGGTCTATAGTTATCCAAATTCATCATATAATATATCAAATTAAAGCTCTATATTTCTAGTTTCTAGAGACTCAAACCACTCATCAATTGAATTTTTATTGAATAAGTTATGACCAATTTACTATTAATTGTTTAGTAGAAATTGAGAAATAGGGGAAACCGAAATATGTGTAATGATAAAAGGAATGACTCAAAAGTGGGGCTTCAGTTATCCAAATTAAGTGTATAATATACCAAATTAAAGCCCTTTTAAATATTCAAACCTCTCATCAATTGGAGTTTTATTGAGCAAGATATAGTCAATTTACTACTAACTATTCAGTGGAAACTAAAATGTGTATGATGATAAAATGAATGGTTCAGAAAAGGGGATACAATTATCAAAATTAAGCGTATAATATACCAAATTAAATATCTATCTGTATAGTTTTTAAAGATTCAAACCTCTCATCAATTGGAGTTTTATTGAGCAAGTTATGGTCAATTTACTACTGACTGTTTAATGAAAACTGAAATGTATATGATGATAAAAGGAATGGTTCAAAAGTGAGGCTACAGTTATCCAAATTAAGCATATAATATATCCAATTAAAGTTCTATTTATCTAGTTTCTAAATATTCAAACCTCTTATCAATTGGAGTTGTATTGTGCAAGTTATGGTCAATTTATTACTGCTTGTTTAGTGGAAACCAAAATGTGTTTGTTAAATAAATGAAATTAGTTATATTCAGCAATAACCTCTTTTCATGATATGTGTATGTAACATAAAAAGATATCAACAAAAAGTGATAGAACAATTATAATTAAAACTACATATCAATATTTGTTTTCCTTTGAGGATAATAATAATGGTTTGACATATTATAAATGGTTTATTAAAGCTACATGGTTCGGCAACAAACACCAAATGATATTTGTGATACAAATAAAATTTGTTATATCCAGCAACAACTTGTTTTCGATATATGTATGTAACATAAAAAAATATCAACAAAAAGAGATAAAACAAATACAATTAAAACTACATATCAATATTTGTTTTCCTTTATCATCACTAAAATTGAATTGGTTTTATGTGTGTGATGATAAAATAAATGGTTCAGCAACATATTTATAGTTATCCAAATTCATCATATAATATATTAAATTAAAGCTCCATCTTTCTAGTTTCCAAAGATTCAAACTGCTCATCAATTGAATTTTTATTGAGTAAGTTATGGCCAATTTACTACTGATTGTTCAGTGAAAATCGAGAAACAGAGGAAACTGAAATGTGTGTGATGATAAAAGGAATGGTTCAGCAGTGAGGATACAATTATCCAAATTAAGCTTATAATATACCAAATTAAAGCCCTGTATATCCAGTTTTAAAATTCAAACCTCTCACCAATTGGAGTTTTATTGAGTAAGTTATGGTCAATTTACTACTTACTCTTAAGTGGAAATTGAAATATGTGTGATGATAAAATGAATGATTCAGAAGTAGGGATGCAGTTATCAAAATTAAGTGCATAATATTCCAAATTAAAGCCCTATCTATCTAGTTTTTAAATATTCAAACCTCTCATCAATTGGAGTTTTATTGAGCAAGTTATGGTCAATTTACTACTGACTGTTCAGTGGAAACTGAAATGTGTGTGATGATAAACGGAATAGTTTGGCAGTGGGGCTACAGTTATCCAAATTAAGCGTATGATATATCAAATTAAAGCTCTATCTGTCTAGTTTCTAAAAATTCAAACCTCTCATCAATTGGATCTTTATTGAGCAAGTTATGGTCAATTTACTACTGACTATTTAGTGGAAATCAAAATGTATGTGATGATAAAAGGAATAGTTCGGCAGTGGGGCTACAGTTATCAAAATTAAGCCTATAATATATCAATTTAAAGCTCTGTCTGTCTACTTTTTAAATATGCAAATCTCTCATTAGTTGGATTTTTATTGAGTAAGTTATGGTCAATTTACTACTGACTATTTAGTCGAAGCCGAAATGTGTGTGATGATGAAAGGAATGGTTCGGCAATGGGGCTACAATTTTCCAAATTAAGCGTATCATATATCAAATTAAAGCACTGTCTATCTAGTTTTTAAAGATTCAATCCTTCCATCAATTGGATTTTTATTGAGCAAGTTATTGTTAATTTACTACTTATTGTTCAGTGGAAACTGAAATGCGTGTGATGATAAAATGAATGGTTTCCACCTATTAAGGGATTATTATATTAGGACTGATAAGAAATATTTCAAATAACACCTATTAATTTGAAAACGGAATTAGTCAAAATTAATTCATTTAACACATAGACTCGCACATCAGCAGGACATAAACAATTAATCATTCATATAACAAATTAAAATACACGGATGTTTATATAGAAAACATATTTAACACAAATGAACTGTTTCTACGAATGTAGATATGACACATAGTCACAGTTTGACTAACAATAGAATTATCCTCAATTTGATCTTAGTAAAGTACATGAACGTTTCCTTGATGAAAATAAACATAATAAAATTTAATCGATCTTTATGTTAAGATTGTTAAGGAACAATTATCCATTCGTATAACAACTGTTACCTGAAAATGAAATCAACAAAAGTTAATTAATCTTCATATTAAAATTGTTAATGAATACACTTACCGTTCGGCAAGACTAACACAATTAATCATTCAAATAGATTGACCGAACAAAAACAATCATTCAACCAAATAATAACCGTTAAAATAGTTGGGAGATATACTTATAATTTTGTATTAAAATATTTAAAGATATACTTACAATTCAGAAGAACAAATCAAAATGAGAACTCATTTGACAATGTCAATTGGACATCCTTCCTTTATTCCATGTCAATTCATGAATCTTTGACCTGTAAACGACAACAAAAACATAAATAAATAAAAAAATCATCGATTAACAAAATCATGAAGAACAGGCAGCTTAACATAAACTAACATGACCTATAAACAATTAATAAAAGACCAAACATATTGTTGACACCAATTAACATATTGTAATATTACACAACTGAGCATATGCCCCTTTTATAACCCCTTATTTAGACTTTTCAAATGCCAACACAATTAAATACAAATTTAATACGAAGAAAAGTTTGCAATGTCAATACAATGCACTTGTATAATTATTAATAAACATGTCTGCTTTTACCACCAATACAATGCACCTATGTAATCTAATCTTTATGTCTATTTATTTAGACTTTGGAATATCAATGGAGCAATTAATATTGTATACATCATCATCAATAAAATTCAACTACATGGCAATCATAAATCCAAAGTGTCACTATAGTTACACTTTTAGAATGTCAATACAATGCAACTATATAATTAGAGTATTATTATTAATTATTAATACAACCAATACAATGCACCTATATAATCCAATCTTTATGTCTATTTATTTAGACTTTGGAATATCAATGCAGCAATTAATATTGTCTACATCATCACTAATAAAATTCAACCACACGACAATCACAAATTTAAGATGTCATTATGGTTAGACTTGTAGAATGCTAATGTAATTCACCTATATTATTATTATTATTAATACAGATCTCATTTTTTTAATTGATTAATAATTATAGATGAAATAATAAATATTAATCTAACGTATCAAGATAGAATAATTTAATTAGCTCGTCAATCCAATATATCAAAATAGAGACATTTTAGAGCTTCTAAAATGTGTGAAAGTGTCTATCAACCTAAGTATTCAGCTTTATATATATATATNGAAACGAATAGAAGATCGTGTCTTGGAATCAACAAAGATAAATATCCTTGATGGAATTGTAAATGCAGTTACTGCATGGTCAATTAATGTGAAGCCACAGACAATTGCCAATTGTTTTAAGCATTGCAAAATTAGGACCTCCGATGTTGATAAATTACAAATTATGAATGAAGTGGATGAGGAGAATCAAAGAGTCAGTGTAGAATTGAGTGATCAGATTCGGCAACTTCACTATACTAATTGAATAGATATTAATATCTTCCTTAATCATCCATATAAGTAACAAGTCATATATGCTTTAACTAAAGAATAAATCATTGCTACAATTAGACAAGAAGAGAAATGAAATAATAATAAGGTTGATAGTATGGAAATACAAAAAGTTTCTTACTAAGAAGCTCTAAACATGTTTGAGAAGTTAGAAATATTTTAATTTCAACAAAAAAATGTCAATGCTAGGGAGTAATGTACCTGCAAGTTAAAAGATGTGATAACACCTAAAAAACAAATCATTGTCCTAAACAACTTTAGATAAATATTTTTATTTCATCTTAAAACTTTAATGTAAAATAACATATATTTTTTTACAATATACAGATAATTAATATTATGTGGAGGCAACTTTTCTTAAGATGAGAATTAAAAATATTATAATTTATTACACTATAAAGTTTATTCTTATTTATAACTATCATAAATTAGGAATATAATTTTTTAATAATCACGTAAAGTTTATCGATATATGGAGTATCATGTTGAGAGGTTTTATTGTATATGCTAAACTAATTTCCTTATTATTATTTTTTTCTATATATTTCTCTTTCCAGTTCCACTTGAAAACAACTCTACGGACTTATATCAAGAGTTCAAGACCAAGACACCTAGCATCGGGCTCCTTCAATCTTCAACTGTCACCTCCAACAAAATTTGCATTTCTGGTTCTCCCTCTTCCTCCTCCCTTCTTCTTCATCAAAGTTTTATCTTCATTTTTCAGTTTTTTCAAAGACTTACTATTTATTTGTCTTCGTTATACATTTTAAACCTGCTGTCTCTTAGATTCATTCATTATAATGACCAGCCATGAAAACCCACCACAACAAACCAATCAATTTCACTCTTTTACCTCAAAGTTCAAACCGTTATTCATCTTATATTCATCATCCATTCTCATTCTCTTGCTTGCAATCTCTTTCACTTTCACCAAAACTAGCTTTTACAAAATCCCCCCCTTTAAATCACACTTCATTCTACACCCCCCTTTTTTTCAATCACTTTTAGGGTTTTTTCACCGAACCCAGAAGCCAAATGATCCAAATCTCATTTCCAAGCCATCTCATTGTGTTCTATGGATGGCTCCATTTCTTTCAGGTGGTGGGTATAGTTCAGAATCTTGGTCTTATATATTAGCCCTTAAGGAACATGTGAAGAACCCTAGGTTTAGATTGGCTATTGACCAACATGGTGATTTAGAATCTTTAGAATTCTGGGAGGGCTTGCCTCAAGATGTCAAGAAATTGGCGTTTGAGCTTTATAATACAGAATGTCTGATGAATGAAACTATTGTTGTTTGTCATAGTGAGCCTGGTGCTTGGTACCCACCATTGTTTCAAACCCTTCCTTGTCCACCAACTGGTTACAAAGATTTCAAGTTGGTAATTGGTAGAACAATGTTTGAAACTGATAGGGTGAATCTTGAGCATGTAAAGCGGTGTAATCGGATGGATTTTGTTTGGGTTCCTACTGATTTTCATGTTTCTACTTTTGTACAAAGTGGGGTTGATCCTTCTAAGGTTGTAAAAATTGTGCAGCCTATTGATGTTAATTTCTTTGATCCCCTTAAGTATGAGCCATTAGATCTTGCCTCAAAAGGAAAATTGGTTTTAGGTACAAGAGAAACGGATTCGAGTGCTAAGGAGTTTGTGTTCTTAAGTGTGTTTAAGTGGGAGTATAGGAAAGGATGGGATGTGTTGTTGAAAGCATACTTGGAAGAATTTTCTAACGCTGATGGGGTTGCTTTGTATTTGCTAACAAATGCATATCATTCTGATAAAAATTTTGGTAGCAAGATTGATAAGTTTGTAAGGGATTCTGATATGGCAAAACCAGTTGAGGGTTGGGCTCCAATATATGTGATTGATAACCACATTGCTCAGCTTGTTTTGCCACGTGTTTATAAGGCAGCTGATGCGTTTGTTCTATCATCAAGAGGAGAAGGGTGGGGAAGGCCTCTTGTCGAAGCAATGGCAATGTCTTTGCCGGTCATTGCAACGAACTGGTCTGGACCGACTGAGTATTTGACGGAGGAGAACAGCTATCCGTTGCAAGTTGATAGAATGAGTGAAGTAACGGAAGGGCCATTTAAAGGGCATCTTTGGGCAGAACCGTCTGTTGATAAGCTGAAAACTCTTATGAGACAAGTGACGAGTAATGTTGGTGAAGCCAGTGCCAAAGGGAGAAAGGCGAGAGAGGACATGATCAGAAGGTTTTCTCCTGAGATTGTTGCGGGGATTGTCAGAGATCATATATACAATTTCCTTGACCAGGAAGCATAGAGAGTAAATTTTTAATCAATTTTGTTACTTAAAACTTTTTGTTTAGCAACTTGTACAAAACTCAAGACTATATGTGGATTGTATATAGGTTGGTAGAGTGGCTTGACTTGAAGAGCCAGTCCCAAGCTGCTTACAAATGTGATTTGGTTGATATATTGATTGTATCATGTAGATTCTAGCATTTTTGTCAGGTATATTATCATAGATTATGTTAAGACAACATGAATCAGATGAATTACATTGGTGAAAAAAAATGACTTAATTTGAGAACAGTTTGAGTGCTTATATTTATATAACACTTCGTGCTCATTCTTTATGTTTTATGTTGAAAAATCACTTGATTTATGACATAGAACATGAGATTTGTAGCAAAGAACATTATAATTGTAATATCAAATATTAATGAGTTAACGACTTTTTCCCACCCAAATAATAGTTTAATGACACTTTCTTACCTACAGACTTTTAAAGTATTACTATCCTATTAAAAAAAACACACTTTCCAATTCGACAGCAAACAAAGAGCAAATTTGTTCCATACTATTGGGGTTTTTGAAGGGGGAAGGCCGGTGAATCTTTTAGTGATGAAAGGTTGAATTTTTATGATTGTGATTGGTCGAAATTTGACTTGAATGGGCGGTTGTGAAACCCTAATTGCCAACAATTGATGGGGTCGACTGGAGTAAGGTTTGCGAGGTTTTGGTGAGTGATGATCGGGAAAGAAAATGAAGATGGTTTGGGGGTCGCAATGATGCCAGAATCTATCAGCTATGGGCGAGAGGTGGGAAAGTCTCATTAAAATGTGTAATTTAGGTGGAAAAGTAATATTTTTAAGGTCTGTAGGTGAGAAAATATCACTAACCCTTTATTTGGGTAGAGAAAAGTCGTTTACTCAATATTAATTGCAAGGTCGGCTCAAGGGGTAGGCAAGTGAGGCACCTACCTAGGGCAGGGGTGGGATAAATAATCCGAAAACCGAACCGAAAATTAGGTTTTTTTCAAAACCGGTTCGGTTTTCGGTTTGTAGAATTCAAAAAACCAAAAAACTGGTTCGGTTTGAAAATTATTTCAAACCGGTTTTACTTTTACCCTAACTATAAAAGCAAAAAAAAAATTTGGCTCCTCTCTATTTCTCTTCACACACAATTTAAACTCTTCTCCCTCCGCGACTCAGCCTCCAAATCTTAGTTAAATCTCCCTATTCCACACCGTGAGCTCAGAGCTATTCCGTCCACACAGTGAGCTGCTCCATCCACACCGTGAGCTACTGCATCCACTCTCCAGCGATCTTCACAATCCACCGTGAGCAAACCCACCGTGAGCAGACCCACCGTGAGAAGACTCCACCGTGAGCAGAGCCACCCTGAAGAGACTCCACCCTGAGCAAACTCCATCGTGAGCAGACTCTTGATTTTTACGTATTCTTTGTTTGTTATTTTGTTAATCTTGTTTTGCTTTCTGGGTTTGTTTTAGTGAAGGAAGGTAATGTTGTGGCTGCTGTTTGTGCTGTTTTGGCCTTTAGGATACTTTGCACTTGTTAGAAGGAATTGTGGTGATGGTGGTGTGGCGTGAAGGAAATTAGGGGTTTTTGTTTGTTGATTTTGGGATTTTGTGAGATGGTTTTCTGAAAATTTTGTTGTTAGATTAGGTTTTGGTAAAGTTAACCCTACACTACATTTGAAGAGATTAAGGCTGTTAAATATGGATTAGAGATGTAAAGCCGATAGTTAAGGAGCTTATATAACAAATATTATTAATAATCCTTTAATTTTACATTTTCGACGTATTTTGTTACTAATTTTACTTGTTTCTGATTTCTGAAACCGATGGATGGTCCTCACTATGTAGCAATCCAATGGTCTCTAATTTTCACAAGCCTGGTAACATTATGAAGATTGTCTCTGCCTTTCTTGACACTTCAAGTCAAAGCCAAGTTTCTTCTTGAGAGAACGTTAATGTTGTCCACCAAATAATCAAATACAAAGCTTTTGTATAATGTTGATTTTATGAAATTATATATAAAATAATAAATATTCGAATTTAGGGACTTAAATGAAAAATTAAAGAATTTTAAGGATTAAAGGATAATTAGAAAACCGGTTTGAAAACCGGTTTACCGGTAACCGAACCGAAAATTCGGTTCGGTTTATATTCGGTTTTTAACCGAAACCAGTTCGGTTTTCGGTTTTGATAATCCGGTTCAGTTAACTGGATTATCCCACCCCTAACCTAGGGCCCAGTCCAAATTTTTTATAAATTTTTTTTTTTTTAATATATTACAAAAATGAAAGCGGTGTATAATTTTTTATCTAGGCCAAGGGGCCTAAAAAAAAATGGCGAAAAAGACCAAATTTATTATAAACTTTTTATATATATTCCCAACCAAAGTTTGACGAAATAGTAAGGTTGTACCTCTAGTTTCATATATTTAATTTACACCCCTAAATTAACACATTGAATTTCTTTTAACAATGAAAGGCTAAAATAGTCATTTACATGTCTCAAATTACCCACCCCTAATTTCATCCCAAAATTCGACATTCACGTAAATGATCTCCACCCCTCTTCCATCGCAAGACATTTTGAGCTGATTCCGATTGATTTTCTCACCAAAATCGACCAGAATTATCACTTTATCATTCCCCAAGTATTTTCCTAACCTTGATAACCCTCGATTTGGCCAATTTTTTACGAATCTCACAACCCAACTCCACAAGGTGCAACAACCCTTTTTGGCCTTTTCGGCATGTACTCGACGTTGTTGGTCTTCCCCGACACCACCATCTTCCTCCCCTCAACCCTCTCACCAAAACCCCTATCATACCTAATTTGTTTACTTCGTCAATCGCCAGGCATCGATACCTTTTGAGCCGCGACTTCTCAAGCCTTTTCCAGCCAATCCTGGCATTGAAAATTACACATTTCACCACCCATCGCTTCTCCAACATTTGCTTTCCAAAACCCCCTACCAACCTGACCCTGTTAGTCTGCCGTCTACCTCTTCTAGTGATTTTGCATCTTAAAAGGCCAAAAAAAAAAAAAAAAAATTGAATTAATTTTTTTAATATATGCTTATATTTTTAGAAGGCCCCCAAAATAATTCTTACCTAAGGTTACAAATGTTCTTAAGACAGTACTGATTAATTGTGACATAGAATGCAAACAAATTACTCAATTAAAATTCTTTGCTTGCTAATTATTTTAATAAAACATATCATGAAGAAAAAGGAAAATAGAAAACTGTAAACATCTTTCGATTAAGTTAAACAAGCAATTGAAATTTGGAGTCAAAAAATCCTGCATTCTCTACATATTTGGATGACAAACATGAAAAGATAAAAAATCATTACAAAGTTAATTTTTTTCGTTGTTTTATTCGTTCGGTGAATCACAAGGATATCATATCATTATTCGTTACAAGTTGTAAAATGCAGGTGATATCCAATATACACATTACCCGGCAAAAAGTCATGGTTCTGTAAATTATTATGACCACGTATGAAATGATAATAGCATTGCAAAAAACTTTACACATAATATTATTGAAGATAAGGAGTGAAAACTGTAAAAACTTCCTTATAAACAGGCTTCTTGAAATCAACGGCCTGCAATGAAACCAAAGCAGGCAAAAATTAGAGATCAACACAAGGAAAAAATTAAAACTTGTTCTTGTAAAAACTAATGCGGGGAAAGGCATACTGACTTGCTCAATTACTTGTTCAGGTGACATCCATGACCACTGCCCGAACTCGGGTTTCTCAGTCCCATCACCCAGAAGATTGATCTCTTCCTCCTTCCCAGTGAACTTAAGAAGAAACCTGTATTTTTGCATTTGTACGTATAAAATGAAAATAAAAGAAATGTAGACTGGATGGCACGTTAAAATTAAAAAACATCATCGATTCAAGGAAGCTAAGGCAGAAATAGGTAAGTGTTAGAAACCCCAAACTTCACCTGCAAAAGGTCACTCACAAACAACCACCCAAACCACTCTGAAACTCCAATAGTCAATAACCCAGAAATTCCAGTCACACCAGAACAGTTTCATCACTTCAAAACAATTAAAGAACACAAGCAATACTGAATAACCTCAATTTATATATAGAATAGCAACTCTGTGACAACACTACTCCAATAACAGTTCATCTACAACTACAATTCAGCATAACAGAAGATAAACATAACAGTTCATCTACAACTACAATTCAGCATAACAGAAGATAAGCATAACAGTTCATCTACAACTACAATTCATCACTTGCCACTTGTCACTCTCTCATAAACCTAATACCGCCCACACACTCACGCATACAGCCTGACAATTAGTCCCTCATCCTTTTTTTACACCTTTATTTTTCCTCCCATACACTAATGTGTTGTTGGTCTCATCAATAAGCATGCATATTAACCTCTGCCAAAAATAATCATGAAAAGTATAGGCACAAATCCACTTATTTCTACTTTCTAATATTACCCAACCTAAACCTAATTGAACCAGAGCCTAGTTTGCATATGATTACCGATTAAAAAGCACAGCACCATGTTAAATGAGTCTGCCAATTAAAAGCTGGGCTAGGCAGCGAATATTGAAGCAGTACAATGTTATATGATCACTTCCTCAATCTTTCTTTCTAGTAAATGAAAGGCACTTGAAAAGTGGGTAGTAATTTCGTATTTTTTAAGTCAACCTTCCAATATGGCCGTGTTTCTGGTCCAACCAGTATATATAACACATCTAAGGGCCAAACCAAGTTACCTACCACTTCTGTGCTTGACCTTTCCAGTCAGATCCCCATTGATGTTTAAGTTTTTCCCTGACGTCAGGAGGGAAATCATAAGTCAACCAATGAGGTGTCTGCATTCATATTTGAAATATTTGAATTAGCAATTGGCAAAAATTATTAACTTAAATACAATATGCAAGACCACATAACAAATACACAATTGTGACAAAGCCTCAACTAACATAGGTGGCACTAATTTTCCGGGCACACAAACACACATAGAACATAGAGAGCCATATGTATAACTTTGGGTATGATCTTTAGAATTGAACACGTTAGAGGATCACATATTTAATTTTGGCCCAAAAAAAAAAAAAAAAAAAAAGACACTGCATTGATAAAGAACAAAAGTTAAATTCAGGAAATCCCGGGGAATTAAAATAAAATGAAAGATATCAGGATCTGAAGGTATCACAATCAAAGCACATAAACAAACTGCCAATGATAAAGTAGAATGGTTGGTTGAATTCCAGATATTGTGTAGACGAAGAAAATGAAACAACAAATGATGTAATATGCACCTAAATCAGAAAATTGACAACATTAAAACTTGCACCATTATTAAACTGCATAAAAACAGTGATAAAAGAAGCAAACAGATAGACATACTTAAGTAACACAGCAGTAAACCTGCATCCATGGCAATAGAGCAATTGCATGATCTATCGTAAAAACCACAAAATTATAGTCAATAGAGTCAAAACCAAAATTTCAATTAGGGATTGAATGGTAAACATCTATCTATTTGCAAACAGCCTTCCAGTTCTTAAATACAGTCCACTACAACATGTTTCAAAATTCTGTAAGACCACCCTGAGGTTCTGAAATCCGTTAAAACACTTCCCTACAAATTCTCTCAAATCATTTAAGTTACTATTTGACATAGCTTGACCATTAAATGCACATTTATGAAATAAAGTAACAGAAAAACAACAGCAAGACAGCTTTGACCAAACATCATCACAAGAATTACAGATTGAAAAGAATAAGGAGTTGCTTTTGTTCAATGGTTTTCTCTTAATAACATTGACCTGTCATTTATTTCTTAAAACATTCTATTTATATTTATCTCTTAATAGAAAAATTGTCTAAACATTGTTTTTTCACATGTTTTTTTAGTCCATAATTGCAACAAAACATGAAGACTAAATAGTCAACTTTGATCACTTCAAGAAAATAAGGACAAAACGAAAATTTCAATAGTAAATTTTAAGTCAGATAATTATTAAGAGAGGGCAGCATTCAAGGAATTTGACAATCTTGTTAGGTGAGCATATTTACACTAAACATAAGAATGTTTATGAAATAATATTGAAAATCTTTGCAAATATTTAATCAAGCTGCCCTGAAAGCTATAATGAACGAGAAAGAACAATAAGTAAAGCCAAACCTCAGCAAGAACTTCTGCTGAGCTGATTCCAGTTTCTTCTCTTAATTCTCGAATGGCTGCAACTTTTGGATCTTCACCCTCATCAATGCCACCCTGTTCAACAAGTTAAGTAGTATTGAGATGCCACCAGATGTAATATAAAAGCAGTGCATTGTCCAAAAGGAAAACTGAAGACACCGTTACCAGCTTGAATTCAACTTTAATATACAGCAAAATCTAGCTCTCTTACAATAAATCCAAGATCAGGATCTGTTTAAGTGTGTATGAAACTGCTAAAAAATACAGCTATAAGTAATGACCCTCAAAGGTTCACTCTCCATTTTATCAACATAAAAACATCCATGATCCATAAATTGTAAAATGAATTAAGGAACATATGTTGGTAACGTAACTATGACTTGATACAATTACACATTTACCAAATAATTGGAGTAATTCACTACACACAGTCCAAAATTTCTTATAACTTGCTGTTAAAAATGTTTTTTTAATATGTTCATACCAAATCAAAAACATCACCAAATTTCAGTAATGTCACTGGAAACCTAGTTTGGAAATATCAAACATTACACTTGTAATTTGGAATGCCACATTACGTGGAATATAACATTACAATTAAGAGTAATGCTAGCCTTACTCCCCCTTCTTACTCCTTTCTCTTACTCACTCATGTTAATCTCCCTTCTTACTCCCTTCTCTCTCTTCTTACACCCACCTACCACATGAGTGAGTAAGAGAAAGGAGTAGGAAGGGGCAGTAAAGCTAGCATTATTCTACAATTAAAACTTTCAATGTTTCCAGAAACCTGGTTCCAAAACCGTCACCGAGATTTCACTTAGTGCCTTTCCAGTATTAGGCAAGATTGTATTAACACTCAAAATTTATACCCTAGTAACAAGTAATAACATTCAGTATCGATACACCACCGCTTTATCCGATCCTTGGCAGCAGTTGAATTGGCACTGCCCTCTTATGTCAATCCAAGAGTTGCTAAAGACACATACCCAGATATTTTACAATTTCTCAAAAGTAATAACTGATGATTTGGACTTGAACCCACAGCCACATTTCTTCCAAGGTAGCTAAAAATCTATATGTTTTCCAGGAAAACTCAAGTATGCGTACCTAAACCCAAACAACTTCATACTTATCCAATAGTTTTAATTTCAGTATCATAAAATGACCCTCTAGTGAAAACTTACCTGGGGCATTTGCCAGGAATCGGGTATATCGAGTCTTGAAGCAGCAAAAATCTGAAATTTTTTACACAAAATGAACATCATATTATTATTAAATTAATAGAGAGAAAAAATAAACACAAATAATTCAGAATTCCGCGATAGAGATGATTATTAAACCTTTTTGGAAGAATTAATGAGACAGATTCCGACATTTCTTCGATAACCTTCAGAAGGGGCGTCCATTGATGAATGAACGAGCGGGAAGTTGGAAAATTTGGAGAGATTAGAATGGTATTTTGGGAATGTAAGATTAGGATTGGAGCGATTCAGAAGAGAAATACAGGAACGATTAACTGGGGAATTTAAGAAGATGGACCGGCTTAAAGTCCTTGCCATGCTTTCTTTCCATTTTCTTTGACATTGATAGTTTATACGAAAATATTAAATAATTTAGGATGCGTTTGTCACATTATTTCTACCCGTATTTCCAATCCAAGATACTATTTGGTACATTATTTGAGAAATATTAGTATATTTTTTTAATTATTTTTAGACCCTTTGAGTTTATTAATTTCATAAATACCTCCAACAAAAAGTTTAAAAATTAACAAAAATACCCCTACCCACCCATACTTGTCAGATTTCAGCAACCACCATCGGTGATAGCTAGAATCTGTCACAATGGTGAATTAATGACCGGAACTGGCCGTTAATTCACTGATCTGGCCGAAAAAGGCCATATCGACGCCCTATCCGCTAGATCCGACTGGTTTGCGTCGTAACACCATTTTCCAGCCAGATTCCGGTGGTGGTTGTAGGAATCTAGCACTGTGATGGGTGGGGGTATTTTTGTCATTTTACAAAAATTTTATATATTGGGGTGTTTAGTTAAATTAGCAAACCTAGGGGTTTTTTTATAAATTTTTAAATTTTACCTCGTAATACTCCCTTATTCAACTACCCAATATTATTTCCAAAATCCTATCCAAAATAATAAAATAAACGGACCCGAATCTAAAGATGGACCAAATGGGCCGGGTTAGGCGTAATCCGGCCTGCTTCAACCCGGATTCAACCCGGTCGTATAAAAGGCGGGCCGAGTATACCCCGCCAATGGGTTGGGCCTTTATGGGCCACCAACCCGACTACCCGACAGTTTTTTTTTTTCAAACCCGTCCAACTTGGGTTGGAAAAAAAAATTAAATATTTTTTTGGGCAAAAACCCATTTTACCCTTCAAATATAGCCGTTTTATAATAGTTGGAAAGGTTTTTTTGGTCATTTTTATAAATAGGGCATAAACTCTCGTATTTCCTCACATCCCAAATTCTCTTATTTTCTCCATTGAAATCTCTCAGTCTCTTTGTTGTAAATTTCCTCTCATTTTAATTTTTATTAGTTTTTACAATTTTTAATTCATATTTCCAAATTCCAATTCTCCTTCTTTAATTCTTTATTTCTTTTATATCCATTTTTTTTTTTAACGAGAATGAATAGATATTTCCATCCCATCAATTTTGATGATGAAGAAAATTATCCTAGTCCCCTTAAATTTACTAACGTAAATGCAGTAGATTCAAACAGTCCTGCTTTTCCATTCTCATAATCTGATACACCTCATAATATTCCTCCCTTCCTCCCCATGTTGCTACAACTCCCGATGGTTCTAGAAGTCATCGTCGTAATCGTCGTCCTCGTTCAACTCTATCTCAAGCAGAAACAAGTTCATCAACTACAATCGAAACCAACAACAAGCACACATCAAACGTTTGAGTGCATTTCGAAAAGTTTTACAAGATAAAAAATAGAGTACAAGTGAAGAAAACAAGATGCAAGTATTGTGAAAATATTTATAAAGCTGATGCAGGTAATAATACTAGTACTTTAAAAAGACATGCTACTAAACATATGAATCAACTTGGAAATAGAGAAACCAATCAAACTCAAATAATTAATATGGGCACTACTTAGCGTTATAATTCTGATATATATAGGGAACAATTAGTTTTATATATTGCTTCAACTGATCAACCAATTAATATGACTAGAGATAAATATTTTGAAAGATTTATTAAAAAATCATTTTTTTCTAGGATTTAAAAGTTATTCTAAAACTGCAACTAGAAATGATTTAATAAAATTGTTTGGAAAAATGAAATTAAAATTAAAAAATAAAATACATAGTTGTCATGTTAGTGTGGTTCTAACCACCGATATTTGGAGTGGTAAAGCTAAACAAGATTAGATTTTTGTGACTAATTATTATTTTGATAATAAATGTAAATTAAATAAATCTTTATTGAAATTTAGATTAATGGATGTGGATCATAGTAGTCAACGAATTTTTAATTATTGAAGTTTAAGAAGATTATAATATTGTTTACAAAGTAATAAGTTTAACTTTAGATAATGCAAGTGCTAACAGTAGAGCTATATATTTTTTTAAAATAAATTTTCCTTTTTATGACAATTTGAAGTTTTTTCACCAATGTTGTGCATGTCACATTATTAATTTAATTATGAAAAGTAATTTGAAAAAAAATTAGAAATAATATTGATAGAATTATGGATTGTTTAGCTTGGATTACTAGAGTGATAGAAGAAATGTTGAATTTTAAGATGCTTGTATAAAATCAAATATGTCTCCTAAAACTTTTGCATTAGACATGCATGTTAGATGAAATAGTATTTATTTAATGCTTGATTCATGTTTACCTTATGCAAATTTAATTAGTTATTTTGTAGCAAATAATAAGGGCCCTTATTATTTGGTAGACAGTGATTGGCATATAGCTCAAAAATTTCATTCATTTCTTAAAAAAATTTATCAATCCACTTTAAAACTTTTTTGTATATATTATCCTACTAGTCCATTAGTAATACATACAATTATAAAAAATTCAGATTTATTTAAAAAAAAAAAAAAAACAATGAAATTTTAGCGGACCAAAAGAGGCAATGAAATTAAAATTTAAAAAATATTAGAAACTCATTCCTTTTCTTTTTTGTTTAGCTACCATATTTAATCATAGAATTAAGTTAGCGGGTTTAGAAAATGGTTTAAACACGTTAAGTGAAAATTTACGAGACGAAGCATATGCCAATCAACTAGGAGAGATAAGACAGTGTCTTGCAAAGATATATTTGCAATATGAAAACAGGTATGGTAACCAGCGAAGAGGCAAAATACCTAAGGAGGTAGCATCAGAAGACACAAATAAAGACTTCGACTCTTGGAGTGCACTTACTAGGCCGAAGAGAACCCGAACCCGAAGCATAGCCTCTTCTTTAGAAGCATCAAGAACGAATATACTGTCCTCCATGCAGCTACAGAGTAATGAGCTTCACCAATATTTGGGAATCCCCGACGTGCTATCAATAGATCCACAATAAAGGGTCAATTTTGATGTCTTATAATATTAGAAAACCAGAAAATGTATTTTTTCGGTATTATCAAGACTTGCCTTAGATGTTTTCTCTGTTCCTGTCTCATCCGAACAAACATTTAGTGCAAGTGGAAGAATTTTAAATGACAAGAAGACTAAATTTTCACCAAAATTAATTGAAGTCCTCACATGTTTTCGAGATTGGGAACGGTCACGCCATCAGGATCAATACGAGGTTGTCGACAATACTTTAATAAAATCATTTCAGTTTTGTAATTTAGATGACATAGATGAGAAATTAGTTGGTTTATAAATTATAACTTTGTAATTTGTAAATTAACTGTCAATTATTGCATTATTTTTTCCTTACTAAGTTTTTTTCCCAATTGCATTTTTCTAGGTAAGGTTTTTAACGAGCAATAATTATTGTAATTTCTTATTTCTTATTTTATTTTTTGATAAATGAATAAATCTAATTTTTCTTATATTACAATTTAATTGTATTAATATTTGAAATGTTAACAAAAAAAAAAATAATTTAATTGAATTATTGATATTTGAAAAGTTAGCTAAAAAAATTACACAAAAGAAAAAAAAAATTTAAAAAAAAAATTCCAAGTTGGCCCGCACAAAAACTCGTCGGGTTAGGGTTGGCGGGCTGGGCTAGGCTGACCCTTCTAGCCAAAGAGGCGGACCTTGTTGGCTGGTCGAGTTAGGCCCAGCCTACAATTTGTCTTAACCCACCACGGACCGAGCTGGGTCGAACTGGTCGGGTTAATTTTTCACCTTTATTCGAATCTAATTATGGAAACCCATTCTTTTTCTTTTTTGTTTAGCTGCCATATTTGATTCTAGAATTAAATTAGCGGATTTAGAAAATGGTTTAAACACGTTAAGTGAAAATTTACGAGATGAAGCATATGCCAATCAACTACGAGAGATAAGACAGTGTCTTGCATATGTATATTTGCAATATGAAAGCAGGTATGATAACTAGCGAAGAGGCGAAATACCCAAGGAAGTAGCATCAGAAGACACAAATGAAGACTTCGACTTCTGGAGTGCACTTAATAGGCCGAAGAGGACCCGAACCCGAAACATAGCCTTCTCTTCAAAAGCATCAAGAACGAATATACTATCCTCCATGCAACTACAGAGTAATGAGCTTCACCAATATTTGGAAACCCCCAACGTGCTACCAGCAGATCCACAATAAAGAGCCAATTTTGATGTCTTATAATATTAGAAAACCAGAAAATGTATTTTTCCGGTATTATCAAGACTTGTCTTGAATATTTTCTCTAGTCCTGTCTCATCTGAACAAACATTTAGTGCAAGTGAACGAATTTTAAATGACAAGAGGACTAAACTTTCACCAAAATTGATTGAAATCCTCACATGTCTTCAAGATTGGGAACGGTCGCGTCATCAGGATCAATACGAGGTTGTTGACGATACTTTAATAGAATCATTTCAATTTTGTAATTTAGATGATATAGATGAGAAATTAGTTGTTTTGTAAATTGTAACTTTGTAATTTGTAAATTAACTGTCAATTATTACACTCTTTTTTCCTTACCAAGTTTTTGTCCCAATTGCGTTTTTCTAGGTAAGGTTTTTAACGAGCAATAATTATTGTAACTTCTTATTTTTTATTTTATTTTTTGATAAATGAATAAATCTAATTTTTCTTATATTACAATTTAATTGTANTTTTTTAAGTTTTGGGTTTTTGTTTAAAGGATATATAAAATATCTTCAATGAAACATATAACAATTAGGGTGTGTTTGGTTGGGGTATTTGACATTTACTTTAATAATGTCATCTTATATTGCTTACAGGAGGCGTTTGATTCAAGGAATGTTGGATTGTTGGAAAGATAGATTACTTTGAAAATTACTGGGAATCTTTAGGAAAATATATTTAGTTAATTGATGGGTATGTTATATTAATATGTTTGGTTGGAAAGAATAAATTGGTGGGTATATTATTTAAATTACTGAATTGTCTTTTAATTAAATATTATTATTATATTATTTTTCAATATTATTATTATTTGGATTATATAACCCTCCCTACATTTAAAAACTTAGCAAAAACAATCCCATAATAAAAGTTTGAAAAATCAACAAAACAGCCCCATCAATCCAGCCATTGTCGACTGTTGACAACCATCGCAGGCCGTAGGCAACCTAACGGTGCACGGAAGGCAGGAAATGGCCTCCGTGCGTTGTATGGCCATTTTCGACTGAAAATGGCCAGACTTGACAGATCTGGCTGTCGACAGCCAGGTCGATGACGGATCTGGCCTTTGACGGCCATATCGGTGCACGGCGGCCATTTTTTGCCTTTTGTGGGTCGTTCCGACGGCGGCTGGCCGCGGCGGTGGTTACAGCGGCAGGTGGCTAGGGGTGGGTTGTAATTTGTTTTGAATTCAAGGGTAATTTTGTCAAAAAAGTTAATTAATTGGGGTGAAACAGTTAAAGTCATATTCATGTAAATAAATTTAAAAATAAGGGTATTATTGTCCTAAAATTTTATTGATAAGGGATAAAATTATAACAAAAAAACAAATAACCATGGTAATCTTAGAATACCTAAGAAAATGGAGGTAATCAGATTACCTCAAATGTTACAAATAGTAAACACTATTGGTATTTGAAGATTACCGGTATTTTATATTACTTGACAACCAAACATAGTAATCAAGTAATATAAGATGACTTAACCCTATTAATCTCCAATACCCCTCAACCAAACGCCCCTATATTATCATGTTTAGTTGTTAAATAATATAAGATTCTGGTAATCTTCCAATACCAATGGTAATTATTGTTGATTATATAGGTGGTAATCTAATTACTGCCATTTTCTTGGATATTTTGAGATTACTTGGTAACTTATTTTTGTTATAATTTTAGCTCTTATAATAAATTTTTAGAATAATAATGCCCTTGTTATCTAAACAATTTACAAGAATTTTTATTGACAATTTTAACCTTATATATAAGATTTTTAAGACATTATTGCCCTAGTACTTCAACCAAATTACCCAAGACCACAACCAGATCTAGCCACCATCGACGGTCGCCAGCCACTACTGTTGGCCATTGACCACCACCATCGGTCATTGTCAACAACTGTCAGAACAAGGAACAACTGATCGGATCTAGTTGGTCGTGCACTGATCTAGTCATTTTCAATCAGATTAATGGTCGGAAACAGCCAGATGGTTATAGATCTAGCTAGAAACAACTAGATCTATTATGGCCAGAAACGAGTAGATATATTCTAGTCATTCTCGGCCAGGTCCATAATTATTAACGACTAGAACTATGGCCTTTAACAACCATGGATCTGGCCGTTAATGGCCAACTGGCCATTTTCGACCATTGATCTGGTCGAAAACAATTAGATCAGTGCATGACCAGTCAGATCTGACACCTTTCAATGGTGGTGGCTGGCGGCCAGTAGTGGCTTGAGTGGGTGGGGGTGATTTTGTTAAAATTTAAACTTTTATTATAGTAGGGGTGTTTTAGCAAAATCTCAAATGTAGGGGGTCAAAAAAAGTTCAAATAATAATAATACTATTATTATTAAAAAAAGGCTATTCAATAATCTAAATAATATATCCACTAATTTATTTTTACCTGAAAGAGTCTATGCTATTTGAGCTAAAATTAATGAATACATAAAAATGTGTTAAATATGAGTAAGGATGGATATGGCATCTTATTAGACAATGTTAAGGTAGAAAAACTACCTTTTGAAGCCAAACAACACTTGAAGCCTTCAATGGAAGTGAGAGATCTCCAAAAAGATAAAGAATCCTCTAAGTAAAAGTCCACAACCAAGAGAGAAAGAGATGGCCGATTTTTACTAAAGGGTTAAATATTTTTTAAAATAAAAAATTAGGTTAAAAGTGGAGATGTATTTATATGCTTGGGCCATTTTTTAATTTTCAAAACTTTTGGGTCTTTTGAAACTTATTTCAAATTAAAACCACATGGTTTAAACCAATTTATAACCAAGGCACGTATCATTATCCCATTATATATTTAGCTCATAATTGAATCCAATTCAATAATTATATAAATATATCAACCTATTATTGAATCTAATCCAATAAATATATATTAGCCCATTATTGAATCTGATTCAATAATGACCAAAATACCATATTACCATTGGTAAGTGTTAGTTTTTTTCCAATGTTTATTGACATTTGACTGGGAACTTGATCAAACTTTTTTGAGTAAACAAATCTCGTCTTGATCATCAATTGTCCTCGCACATGAATAACATATGACTAAACTGGATTCTTACATAAGACATGACTAGTCTCTCTTACACCATATGAACTATATGCATCTTATGTCGAATCCAACCATGATATCTCAGGTTTAAAGATCAGTGGTACACTAGTACGATCCTACGATGTATCATCGACCACATTCTAAATGTCCATGTGATTCATTGTATTTGGTCATATTCGATAAACAGATTACTAATCATTTATTCATGTTAATGCCCTAGTGACATAACTCTTGTAATCACCTACATTAATACCATCACATGATAATCAATGGAGACATTCATTACTTACATGGGGAATGTTTCGATGATTTAATTTTCTGAAGATCCGCATATATATATATATATATATATATATATATATGTGTGTGTGTGTGTGTGTGTGTGTGTGTTACTCTTCATATTTATTAAAACATACACATTTTATTACATCTATCAATCTTTTAAGATCCTACCTTGTATGGTATTAGAGCCAAAGGTCATTAGAAGTGAGGAATTAGGAACTTCAAAAATTAACTGCTATTACCGTATTTGCTATAGTAAAACACGTGTGTGTGTGTGTGTGTTACTTTTCATATTTATTAAAACATACACATTTTATTACATCCTTCAATTTTTTAAGATCCTGCCTTATATGGTATCAGAGCCAAGTGTCATTAGAAGTGAGGAATTAGGAACTTTAAAAATTAATTGCCATTATCGTAGTTTCTGTAGCAAAATACTGTTCACTGTTACTGTTCACACAATGTAACAGTTTACTATTTATTACTATTCGTTTGTAGCACTGCTCATTTCTTAGTTAAATTAAGGATTAGATAAATTTAGAAGATTTTAATTTAGAAGAACTCTAGAATTGATTCTAGGTTGCGATTGGTCAACCGTGTTAGGTGGTCTTGGAGGTGGTCTCGTACCTTGATGATCTCGTAATCTAGGAGAAAAACTGGAACTTTCAGGTTAGAATTATTTTAGAGATATCTAATTGCTTAAGGAGATTAGGAAGTAGCAGTAGATGAGATCATAATAGTAGCAGTAACGCTATTAGAATTAATAATCAACAACAAAACACAAACAATAATCAAGAATTAATGAAATCAATTAACACTCAAGAAATTAATATGGAAAAAATTAATCAACACTTATATAACTGGAGCATACCACTGGTTAGGAAAGATATAATATATCAAATAGGTAGTTTTGAATTTATGTCAGATTACTCTATTAAAACAACAGAAGATACAATAATGATAACTGAAGAAAAGGTTGAAGAAATTCAACTTTTTTTTTTTTCCTGAAGAAGCAATAAATAAACACAGACAAAACAATTATAAATTTTTGCACATATGATTAGTACAAGTAGTAGTAAAACCATTATTTAGATTAGGACCAAACATTCCAATATTAGTAATGTTAAGAGATGCAAGAAATTTAAACTTCAATAACTGTCTATTAGCAGTATTAAACTCCAATTTAGAAAGTGGTCCAATATATTTAGATTGTTATCCAAACTTTACAGTAGGATTATATGATCCAACAATAATGTCTGCATTAACTATTAATTTAAAAGCTTCTAATCTTACTTATCAAGACAAAACCCAACAAGTAGAATTGATATATAGGATTTATTACAAAGTTATGAATACCACGATAAGTCCAAGAGCCATTAGGATGTCCCCACCAGGACACACATTCATTATGGAAGCCGATAGAACAAAACATAAAACTTTTACACCAAAAAGATTAGCTTGCGATGAAATTATTAAACAAACAGATTGGAAATTAGAAAAATTATGCCTTCCAAAACCTTTACATGATCAAAATGAATATGAAACATAACAAATAATACAAGAACCAGATGGTACAATAAGATTAAAATTTAGAGAAACTCCTTAGAACAAAATCAACCCATAATTACTAATAAAAATCATCACAACCCTAGGATTGAAGAAATTACTACACCTAGGCCCTCATCAGCTAATTCAACAAGTAAATTAGTAGATGTAAATTACTTTCCTCCTGTACCAAAACCTGCATATGGAAAGACATCAACTCCGCCCAGTTCACCAACACAATAAGAAGTATTAGGAAATTATAGTCAAATTTAACACAATAACTAAACCCTTTGAAATTGACAAAGAATTATTAAAACAAGAATTCCTACAAAACTATAATAAAGAAAAAAGATAAATTTTCTTTACAATATTTAAACCAGAAGGACAAAATACCCTTAGATCTGAATGGTACAATATACAAGAAAAATTAAAACAAAATATTTATTTTTTTAGTTGGTTAGAAAATAGAAAATATTATCAAAATTTAAGTGAGAAGAAAACTATTTTTGTAACAACTAATACAACAAAAAATTGACAAACATCAACAAATAAAATTATTACATCTGTACATCCACCTCTAGAAGAAATAAAAATAGAATATCAACAAGCAGAAATAATAGCATCCCCTTTAAAAGAATTAATAAAATAGATGATGATAAAAAACAACGAACTTTAAGAGATATTAAAAATATTCAACATCAAAACAATTACTCTAATCAAATTCTTCACACTATTATTCAACAAATGAATAGGATGGAAGATAATACTACATACATAATCACAAAATTTTCAAAAACCCCTAGGAAGGAGATAGTAGATATAAAAAACTGCAACTTCTAACTCAACACCTCTTTATTCACAAAAATATGTTAAACCATTTTTTGAACCCTTTGATACACCAAAAGAAAAAATTGTTAAATTTAATAATCACAATACTATTCTAGAAACTATTAGCAAATATTAGGAATAAGTGAAGTGAAAGAGTAACAACATTTGAAGTTTTAGCTTACTAGTTATATGCTTCAGATAGGATGCATTTTTAAACTTCTCAAAGTAAGAGTGCTTAATGTAAAAGTACAAAACGCAGCGTTTAAGATCAGTTTGTAATTATGAAACGTAAAAGTTCAAAACGTAGTGTTTAAGATCAGTTTGTGATTATGAAACACTACGTTTCATAGTTTCATATGTTCACCAACTATATAATAGTTGGTATCTCGTTTTTCAGTTAATGAAAAAAATATTCCCACTCATTTTTTGCTTCTACTGAATTCTACACAACTCTAGATCTCCAGAGTTTAGGTTTTACTTTTTTCTTTCTGCAAATACTTTCTTGGTATCAGAGCCAATAGACTAACGTCAATGGCAGCTTCGAGTCTTGAGTTCTCAAATAATTCCTCAAAGGTTGATATTGAACAATTCGGCAATGGAGGTTCATAGCAGCTAACAACTCACTCTTCACTACTTGCTCTTTCCGTCAAACTGGTGGAAAAGAATTATAACTACTGGCGCTCACAAGTTCTACCTGCCCTAGCTTCTCATGAATTAGATGATTTTGTTACAATTATGAATATTTGTCCCCCTTTGTTTATAATGGAAAAGGTAGAAGGAACTGAACAACTAGCTAAAAGACCAAACCCTAAGTATTTCAATTGGAAGAAAACATAACAATTTTTGGTCAATTGGTTGCTATCGTCAATTTCAGAATCCATGTTTCGCCATGTATCAAAATTTAGTATTGCACATGAAATCTGGAAAACTCTTGAGCTACATTTTCAGTCTTATTCTAAGGCAAGAACATTACACCTTAGGAACATGTTACAGAAAACTAAGAAAGAATCTCAGAGTGTGAATGATTATATTTTGACAATGAAAGAATTAGGAGATGAGCTTAATGCAAGTGGTGTACCTATTGGTAATGAAGAACTATCATTGTATATTTTAGATGGCCTAGGGCCTAAATATGATGTTGTAGTGGCTAATCTTACTTTTAATGTTAGTCGTACTACATTTCAAGAGGCTCAGTTTCTGTTACATAAGCATGAGATGCGGCTAGAAAGGCAAAATAGTGCTCTGTATCACTTTCATGAGTAGATGTCCTCTGCGCTATTAGTTTCTAAAGGCAATTCATCCGGAGGATCATCTTCAGTGTCACAAAATCCTTTAGGAGGAGTAGTAAAGCAGTCCTCAAATGTGTTTAATCCGGCTGTGAATACCTTTCCTCAGTCTAGAGGTTTGCCTTAACAACAATCACAAACTCATAATAATAATTTTGGATTGTCCAGCTATCCTCAATTCTTGAATGGAGCTCCAGGCTTGGGTCAATTAGGAAATTATAGTGCTGATTATGACAGAACTGCCTACAATGTTGTTCCACAACCTTTTCCTGGTGGTTTTATACCTCTCCCTAGAGGTAGAGGAAGAAGTAGAGGCTATGGTAAGCCAAGGTTGATGTGTCAACTATGCGGCAAACCTGGTCATTCAGCTCTACATTGCTATCACAGGTTTGATCATGAATACTAGGGTTTCTCAACATCAGGATTTCCGAATGCAGGCCATGCTTTACCATATGCTACTCAGACTCCTTTTTTCGCAACTTCAAATGATCCTACTTAAGCATTGTTTGCTGGAACAATTGGTTCAGCTAACCCCTTTCACAATAATCTTACAAGCTATCATGATTGTTCAGCATATGAAGGACCAATGATGAATTAGTTTGCTTTTGGTCCTGCTGGTTCCTCTGGTGCTCTACAAGGACTGACTTCTTATCAGAACAACTCTACTGGACCTTTCTTTAATGCTGCACAACCTAACATTACTCAGTCCTTCGATGCCAATCTAGCCTTAGGATCTAACAATGCAGGTGTAGCAACTCCACATACTATGAAAGATCAGTCGTGGTATATGGATTCTGGAGCATCTAACCACATGACTGCTGATCACTCTAACATGCTGACCAAGTCCAACTACTCAAGAACTTCCAGTGTTCAAGTTGAAAATGAAGAATCTCTGCCAATAATACACATAAGTATGCTGGTGTTACCATCTTTTGACTCAAATAGAATTGTTCAGCTTAGAAATATCTTGTGTACCTAAAATTGCAAAAAACCTATTAAGTATCTCACAAATTACCAAGGATGATGATGTAACAGTGGAGTTTTATGTTGATCATTGTTTGATAAAGGATAGAAGCCGCAAGAATGTCTTGCTTCAAGGAAAAGTCAAGAATGGACTATATCAATTGGACTTTTCAAAACCTGCAGCTTCTTCTCCTGATGGTTCTAGCTTTTCTAGTCTTTCTACTTCACAACCAGCTCCTGCACTTTATTCTACAACAGAAGATGTAGATTCTTCTTTAGCTAACTCATCTTATGTTACTGGCTATGTTTCCAATAACTTCATATTGTAACACATCAAGTGTAAAATCTGCTGCCTCTTTACTATGGCATGCTAGACTAGGACATCCTAGCTTTAGATCTTTACAAGTTGTATTGAATAAGTTGAATATAAAACATTCAGTTGATTGAAATACATCTTTTGTGTGTGAAGCATGTGCATATGGAAAATTAAAACATTGTAGCTTTCCTTCTACAAACTCTCGAGCTAGTTCCCATTTGGAACTTGTCCATTCTGACCTATGGGGACTTGCCCCTGTTTTTTCTGATGAAGGTTTCAGATATTACATCATATTTCTAGATGATTACTATAGCTATACATGGATTTATCCCCTTAAACTTAAGTCAAAAGCCTTCTCAGTCTTCACCCAATTTCATGCCTTTGGGGAACTTCAATTGGGAACCAAACTTAAATGTCTACAAACAGATTGGGGTGGGGAGTTAAAACCCTTTTCTAAGTACCTCAATAATCATGGGATAATGTTCAGGCACCCTTTCTCTTATATACAGAAGCAAAATGGCCGAATTGAGAGGAGACATAGAGTAGTTATAGAGTTTGGCCTTGCTTTATTAGCTCATGCTTCAATGCCACTTAGGTACTAGTGGTTAGCCTTCTCCATAGGGGTATATATGCTAAATAGATTACCTTCATCTGCTATTGAGTTTGCATCACCTTTCCAAGTTTTATTCAAAAAAGAACCTCAATACTATGACCTTAAGGTATTTGGATGTAGTTGTTATCCTTACCTAAGACCTTACAACAAACACAAACTCTCATTTCATACTGAGAAGTGTGTTTTTATTGGTTATAGTTTGGCACATAAGGGTTACAAATGTTTGTCTAACTCCGGCAGAATCTTTGTGGTTAAACAAGTGAAGTTCAATGAAGAGGAATTCCCCTTCAAGTCAGGATTTAATAAGTCTGATCCCTTTTCTTCTGACTTAGTTCATCTCATGGATACCTCTTGGAATTTACATTCATGGCCTATTCTAATATTGAATTGAAGAAAGAGTCCCCTACTATCATGTTAGATGTAACTCTTGTCACTACAAGAGTATCTCCTACTTCCACACCTTCAGCTATCTCTTCACCAACCTCAGATCATGTGAATAATATATCTCCATAGCTACCACCTTCAGGTTCTCAATCTATAGAATCTGCTAAAACCAGTAGCAGTACCTCTTCCCAATCTTCAAATTTTATTCCTCACTCTTCGGTACCTGCTACTTCATCGCGTATTAGATTGGATGTAGTCCTTCCTCTACCCTTACCCAACACTACTCTCCCCTCTGATAACATTCATCCCATGATTACACGGTCAAAATCCAGGACCTGTCAAACTTCAGCTCAAGCATTACTTTCAACACAAACTATCCTTAAAGAACCTAAGAGTGTCAAAAAAGCATTAGCCATTCCTAAGTGGAAATCAGCCATGGAAGCAGAGTATCAATCCTTACTTAATAATAAGACATGGGAATTAGTCCCTTAAGAAGAAGGCATGCATGTCGTTGGGCGCAAGTGGGTCTTCAACACCAAACTTAACCTGGATAGGAATTTACAAAAGTATAAAACAAGACTGGTGGCCAAGGGGTTTCAACAAACTCCTAGACTAGATTATTTCAACATAGTTTCTCATGTTGGGAAGGCTGCTACAATACACATCATGTTCTCCTTGGCGGTTCATCATGGCTGGGACATTCACCAATTGGATGTCAACAACGCTTTCTTTAATGGTAACCTTCAAGAACAAGTGTTTATGACACCTCTTGAAGGTTTTACATCATCGATCTCTTCTCCTCAAGTTTGCAAACTTACTAAAGCGTTATATGGTCTCAAATAGGCACCTAGAGCCTACTTTGATAAACTCAAACCAACACTTCTCACCTGGGGTTTCCATAACAGTAGTTCTGATGTTAGTCTCTTTTTCTATAAAACTGACTCAGTTGTGATGTATTTGTTAGTCTATGTGGATGACATTTTAGTTACAGGAAATAACTTTTAACTCATTACAAAGGCTGTTCAAGATTTGAATGATCAAGTTGCACTTAAAATCATAGGCCAAGTCCATTACTTTCTTAGGTTCGAAGTGAAGAGAAATGAATCTGGATTACTGCTCACCCAGACTAAATATGCCCAAGAACTATTATAGAAGGCTAGGATGGAAGATTGCAATCCGTGTACCAATCCCACGGTTATTGGAACAAAACTTGGGAAGGCAGATGGTGCATTGTTTGAGCAGCCTACACTCTATCGCTGCATTATAGGTGGACTGCAATATTTCACCTTATCCAGACCTGATTTGGCATTTATAATCAACAAATTAAGTCAATTCCTCCAAAGCCTACAGTTGCACATTAGACAGCCTACAAGAGAGTCCTCCGCTATATCAAAGGCACCATTTCTTGTGGATTGTTATTCCAAAAGCATCTACACCTACAACTTGAAGCATATGTGGATGCTGATTGGCCAGGTGATGTTAATGACCACAGATCTACGAGTGGATATGTTGTTTTTCTTGGAAACAATCTAGTTCAGAGGAGTTCGAAGAAGTAGAAAGTAGTGTCATTATCCTCCACAGAAGCCGAGTGCAGGTCCTTCAGTCAGGTAGCCATTGAAGTCCATTTGGATCCAGCATTTGTTCAGGGAGTTGGAAATTCATATCAGGCAAATTCCAATGGTTTGGTGTGATAACATGAGTGCAAAGGCACTCCTATCTAACCCTGTATTCCATGCTCGCACTAAACACATAGAAATTGATGTTCACTATGTGAGAGAGCTGGTTGCTACTAAGAACTTAGCAGTCCAATTTGTTGCTTCTGAGTTTCAAAAAGCCGACATTTTAACTAAGCCTTTGACTGGTTCCAGATTCCAACTTCTACGTGCACAATTGAATGTTACAGATACTTTACCTACAGTCACTTTACAACAAGGAGCATCTTAATATTCTGACCAGCTTACATTGTTCAAGCTCACTGAAGTTGCTCATTTCTAATTAATGACAGCTACATGAAGAGTTATAATTCAAGTCTGAACTATATTTCGGACATTGTATAACAATGTTCAAGCTACATTGTTTGGGGAACATGCTTTAGGTTCAAAAGTGCTATTATAGCAGCTTGATAGTCACTCATCGATAGCCTTTACTCCAGTTTAATAGTCAAAGCAGATACTCTAGTTTCAAGGGAGATATTGAGGAATAAAGGAAGGAAGGAAGAAAGGAAGCATAGTTTAAGGGGAGATAATAGGAATAAAGAAAGAAAGAGACGAAGTTTAGTTTAAGGGGAGATATTAGGAATAAGTGAAGTGAAAGAGTAACAACATTTGAAGTTTTAGCTTACTAGTTATATGCTTCAGATAGGATGCGTTTGTAAACTTCTCAAAGTAAGAATGCTAAATGTAAAAGTACAAAACACAGTGTTTAAGATCAGTTTGTAATTATGAAACGCTGCGTTTCATAGTTTCATATGTTCACCAACTATATAACAGTTGGTATCTAGTTTTTTAGTTAATGAAAAAGTATTCCCACTCATTGTTTGCTTCTACTGAATTCTACACAACTCTAGATCTCTATAGTTTAGGTTTTACTCTTTTATTTCTACAAATACTTTCTACAAAAGACTTAATGAATTATCACCTTCAAAATCACATATTCATGTTCTTACAGAATCTGACCCTATAGAAGAATTAAATCAAAATTTTCAAAACTTATCCATTAATAAAATGAGAAATAATATGAAATATCCTAAAACTCGAAACTATTACCCAAGACCTCCTTTACCGGATATGCAATTTGAAGATGTAACACAAATGGCAAGATCTTCTTATGATGGAACAGAAATAGATGAATGGAATATAGATGGATTAGCTGAACATCAAATATCAAATTTTTTACAAGAAATGAATATGTCAACATTGGCTTATAAATCTCATGACAACATTGATCATCAAATAGCAAAAATATTAGTCTCAGGATTTACTGGAATGCTTAAGAGTTGGTGGGATAATGATTTACCGAAAACACATAAATATCACATATTGCATGCAACAAAAAAGATTAGAAAAGTTAAAACAGAATGTATGAGTCAAATGGAGTATGAACAAGAAGAAGGAGACGTTGTAGCTACATTAATATATGCAATAACTAAAAACTTCGTAAGAGACCCAACAAGCTTTCAAAAAAAATCACAAGAAATATTATCAAACTTAAGATGTCCCACCATGACAGATTTTAGATAGTATAAAGATATGTTTTTACAAAAAATATTCACAAGAACAGGCTGTAGAAAACCCTATAAGAAAGAAAGGTTCCTAGATGGTCTACCTAGAGTATTCAGTCAAACTATTAAAAATGCATTATACAAAAAATATGATTGAAATATACCTTATGAAGATTTAACTTATGAAGATTTAATTAGTTTTGTTAACAATGAAGCTTTAATAATTTGTACTGATTTAAAATTAAAAGCTAAACTAAAAAATGAATTAAAACATAAGAAAACATAATTAAATGGATTTTGTAATCAATATGATTATGAAAAATATTACCTCCCTCTAGTCAATAAAAAAGAGATAAAAAAACAAAAATAATATAGAAAACCTTGTTATAAAAGAGATTATAAATATGAACAAAAATCTTACGATAAGCCTTATAAAAAGAAAAAAATCTTCTATAAGAAAATATCCAAAAATAACCTATCACATGTTGGAAACGTAAACAACAATGTCATTATGCAACTAAGTGTCCTATGAAAAATCAAATTAAAAAATTAGAAATAGATTCAGAATTAAATCAACAATTATTATATATTAGTCAAACGGACTCTGAAGAAGAATCTAGTTATGATACAAATAACATAGATATGATTTATCAAATTCAAGAAAACTCTTCTGAAACAATGAGCGAGCTTCACAAGATTCTAATGATTGTGATTGTAAGGGTCTTGCTACTATGTAATGAAATCAATAAATATGATATCAACCTTTAAACTTAAGTCAATACTTGTTATCACTAAATCAAAAAAATTTATGTTAGATATTATTGATAAAATTCATGATGAAGATATTAAAGAGAATATTTATTAAAACTTAAAGAATTAATTTTATCTGAAGAAAAACAAAAGGATGTAGATTCTTATAATTTAAAAAGATATATTAAAAAGATTTGAAAACCCCACACAAGTTACTCTAAGTGACTTGGAAGAAAAAAAAATATTTTGAAAAATCAAGTCAAAGAATTACAAAAAGATAATTTTTAAATTAAGATAGATTTATTATGTTTAAAAGCCTCTAAAGAAACTATAGGACAACCATCAACCTCAAAATCAAAATTAAAAATTATTGAAAAAACTAAAGAATCATTTATTAATGAAAGCTCTAGAATTCAATTTCAAAAATGGCATGTTTATATTAGGAGTAATATTAATCACGAATTAGATATTATCACTCAAGCCTTCGTAGACACATGAGCTAATCAAAATTGTATGAGAGAATCAAAATTGTATGAGAGAATGATTAATTCCAACAAAATATTATGAAAAAAAAAAAAAGGAAGATTACACGGAGCTAATGGTCAACAATTAAACATTAATTATAAATTGTCTAATGCTCATGTATGTATACACATTTTTTGTATTAAAAGTACTTTTATTCTAGTAAAAGACTTAGATCAAGATGTTATATTAGGTACCTCATTTGTTACTCAAATTTACCCTTTCATAGTTAATAATAAAGGAATTGCAACAAACATTTTAGGACAAGAAATAACATTTGAATTTGTTAATCCTCCATTAGTAAAAGGCATTAGTAATTAAAAAAAGATTTCAAATCTAGGATAAATTTTATTACTAAATTAGAGAGTCTATAAATTGTTCCCACAAGAGAATGGCTCGATACTAGAAAAAATTTAGATGATTGCATTAAAAAAACATGTTTTAACCTTTTTGCATTAAAATTTAAAAATTTTCAAAATCATGTTTTCAATAAAATACAAGAGTCAAAATTTTTTTACTCTAATTGTCTTTCTCATAATAACTTTCAGGACAAGATACTTTTGAGAGAAAGTGAGGAAAAGATGGGAACTCCCATCAAACCACAAAATAATCCAAAATCAAAAGCATCTTATGCAATGCTACCACCTTAACAACCTATTACCCCACAATCAAAACCTCTAACACCCAACAAACTAAAAACCATTATTACCCAACCAAACCGGTTTACTCTTCTAGATGAAGAATCTATTTCTTCAACACCACCAAAAAATTACCAACAAGCCCTTGCAATACCAACATCTCATTCACCTTCTCCATCAAAATCTATTGACATTAATCCAACTTTTCAATACATTGAAAAGAAACAACCCAATCAATTTGTATTATTGAACCCAAATTTTGGGGACAAACTCTCCAAGAAACCTTATCAAAAATTTTCCCTTCAGATTTTTATTTTATTCTTGATGATCTATTAAAAACAAGAACCTTTTCATGAATTTATTTTATGATACTAATTCAATTGACATTACTCACAATCCAGATAGAAATGATCCAAATAAAATTGCGTTTTCAAAATGCAAAATCAAAAAAGTTTTAAGACCACAAGATTGGCGTATTAGAATTTATAAAAAAAATGTCCATTTTCTCAAACTTTTATTCCGCAAGAATTTTCATATAAAGATTATCAAAAAGCTTGGTTTTATTCTTTCTGGTTATCACATACAACACATTCTTGGTTCTTTATATTGGACAAAACTTGTCCAAAATGGTTTCAATAATGGTTTCATTTTTCTTTTTTTTTTTTTTTCTTTTTTTTTTTTGGTTTAAATGAAAAAATTTTCCCACCTTCAGTTTGGGAAGGATATCAATTATTCACCAAAATTTTTAATAACAGTGAAGAACCTTTGTTAGCATTTTCCAGCAATTTCTTAATTGCTTGGATAATGAATTGACAATTTTATATCACTGGACCTCCTCCTCCAAAATTCAAAGGGTTACGAAGAAAATTCTTTATTAAATGGTAGCCTAGTTTTTCCATCCAAAATGTTAGCCCACCAGCCGTGCAAGTATGGATTTCTCAACACCCTCATTTATGTCAACCTCAACAACAATCAATTTTTGACGCAAAAATCAAAACTTCTAGCTGAGTTAGCTCAATGCCAAACTTCTCAAGATATGGACAAAATCATTATGGCCATTGGATCTTCCTCATCACAAAAAGCAAACTCGAACAACACCAAGTCACCAAGTGATCAAGACAAAGATGACTATTATGCAATGTTCCATGACCAATTATGATTTCAATAACTCATCAAAAGAGAAGACAATGACTCAGCACCAACTTTATCAAATGTTCAATACTTTCGGTGGATATCAAGATTTTTCAAGATTCCTTATCAACAAGATCATTTTGTTTGCCAATATTAAGACAAGTTCTCAATAATTCAAGACACGTATTTAAGACAGTTCATCAACTTATCAACTACTTTATATTTTATTCTTTATTGTAATAATGAAGACGGATTCAAATGTATTTGAAATCTGCTCTTTTTGTAGTATAAATATGTTTCACTTCATATGTAATAGGTAGAATGCAAGAGTAGAATGCAAGAATGAGAGATCAAAAGTGTGAGAGGTTTTATATTTTGAAAAACAGTTTGTAAAGATTATCAAGCAATAAAAAGTTTCTTCATCAAAACTTCTACTTGTAAGTTATCATTCAACATTTTAATTTCTTATAGTTCATTATTACTCTTCATATTTATTAAAACATACACATTTTATTACATCCTTCAATTTTTTAAGATCCTGCCTTATATGGTATCAGAGCCAAGTGTCATTAGAAGTGAGAAAAACCTCAAAAAATTAATTGCCATCACCGTAGTTTCTGTAGCAAAACACCGTTCAAAATTATTGTTCACTGTTACTGTTCACACACTGTAGCAGTTTACTGTTTATTACTGTTCATCCGTAGCATTGCTCATTTCTTAGTTAAATTAAGGATTAGATAAATTTAGAAGATTTTAATTTAGAAGAACTCTAGAATTGATTCTAGGTTGCGATTGGTCAACCGTGTTAGGTGGTCTTGGAGGTGGTCTCGTACCTTGATGATCTCGTAATCTAGGAGAAAAACTGGAACTTTCAGGTTAGAATTATTTTAGAGATATCTAATTGCTTAAGGAGATTAGGAAGTAGCAGTAGATGAGATCATAATAGTAGCAGTAACGCTATTAGAATTAATAATCAACAACAAAACACAAACAATAATCAAGAATTAATGAAATCAATTAACACTCAAGAAATTAATATGGAAAAAATTAATCAACACTTATATAACTGGAGCATACCACTGGTTAGGAAAGATATAATATATCAAATAGGTAGTTTTGAATTTATGTCAGATTACTCTATTAAAACAACAGAAGATACAATAATGATAACTGAAGAAAAGGTTGAAGAAATTCAACTTTTTTTTGAAGAAGCAATACATAAACACAGACAAAACAATTATAAATTTTTACACATAGGATTAGTACAAGTAGCAATAAAACCATTATTTAAATTAGAACAAAACATTCCAATATTAGTAATGTTAAGAGATGCAAGAAATTTAAACTTCAATAACTGTCTATTAGCAGTATTAAACTCCAATTTAGAAAGTGGTCCAATATATTTAGATTGTTATCCAAACTTTACAGTAGGATTATATGATCCAACAATAATGTCTGCATTAACTATTAATTTAAAAGCTTCTAATCTTACTTATCAAGACAAAACCCAACAAGTAGAATTGATATATAGGATTTATTACAAAGTTATGAATACCACGATAAGTCCAAGAGCCATTAGGATGTCCCCACCAGGACACACATTCATTATGGAAGCCGATAGAACAAAACATAAAACTTTCACACCAAAAAGATTAGCTTGCGATGAAATTATTAAACAAACAGATTGGAAATTAGAAAAATTATGCCTTCCAAAACCTTTACATGATCAAAATGAATCTAAAATATAACAAATAATACAAGAACCAAATGGTACAATAAAATTAAAATTTAGATAAACTCCCTTAGAACAAAATCAACCCATAATTACTAATAAAAATCATCACAACCCTAGAATTGAAGAAATTACTATACCTAGGCCCTCGTCAGCCAGTTCAACAAGTAAATTAGTAGCTGTAAATTACTCTCCTCCTGTACCAAAACCTGCATATGGAAAGACATCATCTCCACCCAGTTCACCAACACAATAAGAAGTATTAGGAAATTATAGTAAAATTTAACACAATAACTGAACCCTTTGAAATTGACAAAAAATTATCAAAACAAGAATTCCTACAAAACTATAATAAAGAAAAAAGACAAATTTTCTTTACAATATTTAAACCAGAAGGACAAAATACCCTTAGATCTTAATGGTACAATAGACAAGAAAAATTAAAACAAAATATTTAATATTTTAAATGGTTAGAAAATAGAAAATATTATCAAAATTTAAGTGAGAAGAAAACTATCTTTGTAACAACTAGTACAACAAAAAATTGGCAAACATCAACAAATAAAATTATTACATCTATACATCCACCTCTAGAAGAAATAAAAATAGAATATCAGCAAGCAGAAATAATAGCATCACCCTGTAAAAGAATTAATAAAATAGATGATGATAAAAAAATAACCAACTTTAAGAGATATTAAAAATATTCAACATCAAAACAATTACTCTAATCAAATTCTTCACACTATTAGTCAACAAATGAATAGGATGGAAGATAATATTGCACAAATAATCACAAAATTTTCAAAAACCCCTGGGAAGGAGATACTAGATATAGAAAATTCAACTTCTAATTCAACACCTTTTTATTCACAAAAATATGTTAAACCATTTTTTGAACCCTTTGATATACCAGAAGAAGAAATTGTTAAATTTAATAATCACAATACTATTCTAGAAACTATGAGCAAAAAACTTAATGAATTATCACCCTCTAAATCAAACATTAATGTCCTTTCAAAATTAACTCCAATCAAAGAACAAAATTATTGGAAAAGAAAACTTTCTTATTATAATAATAAAGATAAAAAAATAAAATGTTGGAAATGCAAACAAGAAGGACACAATGCTCTTAAGTGTCCAACTAGAGAACAAATTAAAAAATTAACATTAAAACCAAAAAATAATCCAAGATCAAAGGCATCTTATGCAATGCTACCACCTCAACAACCTATTACCCCACAGTCTTTAAACCTTATTCAAGATAATTCTGATAAAGAATTCAGTAATTCATCCGTAGATATAGAAAACTCTCCAGATATTAAGAGTAAATCTCTACAAAACCCTAATAGTAGTGAGCCATGTAGGCCTTGCTAGTGTACAATGAAATCAATAAATATGATATCAACCTCTAGACCTAAGTCAATAAATGTTATCACAAAATCAAAAGAATTTCTATTAGATATTATTGACAAAATTCAGGATGAAGATATAAAAAGAGAATATTTAATAAAACTTAAAGAACTAATTTTATCTGAAGAAAAACAAAAAGATGTAAATTCTTATAATTTAAAAGATATATTAAAAAGATTTGAAAAACTCACACAAATCACTCTTAGTGATTTACAAGAAGAAATTAATATTCTAAAAAATAAAGTCAAAGAATTACAAAAATATAATTTTGAAATTAAGACAAATTTATTATGCCTAAAAGCCTCTAAAGAAATTATAGGACAACCATCAACCTCAAAATCAGAATTAAAAATTATTGAAGAAACTAAAGAATCATTTATTAATGAAATCTCTAGAATTCAATTTCAAAAATGGCATGTTTATATTAGGATTAATATTAATCATGAATTAGATATTATTACTCAAGCCTTAGTAGACACAAGAGCATATCAAAATTGTACAAGAGAATGATTAATTCCAACAAAATATTATGAAAAAACAAAAGAAAATTATATGGAGCTAATGGGCAACAATTAAATATTAATTATAAATTATTTAATGCTCATATATGTATACAAAATTTTTGCATTAAAAATACTTTCTTTCTAGCAAAGGATTTAGATCAAGATGTTATATTATGTACCCCTTTTATTACTCAAATTTACCATTTTATAGTTAATAATAAAATAATTACTACAAATATGTTAGAACAAGATGTAACATTTGAATTTGTGAATCCTCCATTAGTTAAAGATATTAATAATTTAAAAAACTTATCAATATCAAAAATAAATCTTATTAATAATAATAAAAGAAAAATTATTTTTTTAAAAGAAGAACTAAAACATGAAAGAATAAAAAAACAACTAGAAACTCCAAAAATTCAAGAAATTATTAAAAATATAGAAAAATGATTTTCACATGACATATGCTCAACAATTCCAAATGCCTTCTGAAATAGAAAATAGCACGTAGTTTGTCTTCCTTATATCAAAAATTTTGATAAAAAAAATATACCAACAAAAGCCAGACCCATACAAATAAATAAGGAATTACTTGAGCACTCTCATAATGAAATCAAAGATTTACAAGATAAAAAATTAATTAGACCTAGTAAATCTCCATGGAGCTATTCTGCCTTTTATGTCAATAATGTAGCCAAAAGAGAAAGAGGAGCCCAAGATTAGTAATCAATTATAAACCATTAAATAAGATATTACAATGGATTAGATATCCAATACCTAACAAAAAAGATTTAATTAATAGATTATATAATGCTAAAATATTTTCAAAATTTAATATGAAATCAGGATTTTAGCAAGTCCAAATAGATGAATTCAATAGATACAAAACGGCATTTAATGTTACTGTTGGTCAATATCAGTAGAATGTTATGCCTTTCGGATTAAAAAATGCGCCTTCAAAATTTCAAAGCATTATGAATGATATATTTAATCCTTGTATACACTTTACAATAGTATATATTGATGATGTCTTAGTTTATTTAAAATCAATAGATCAACATTTAAAACCATTGAAAAATATTTGAAGAAATTATTAAAAGAAATGGATTAGTTGTTTCAGCCACAAAAATGAAATTATTTCAAACAAAAATTAGATTTTTAGGTCATGAAATTTATAAATGAACTATTAAACCAATTGATAGGTCAACAGAATTTGCAAATAATTTTTCCTGATGAATTAAGGATAAAACTCAATTACAAAGATTTTTAGGATGTCTAAATTATCTAGCAGATTTTTTCCAAGACCTTAGAAAACTATGTGAACCGTCATATCAAAGACTTAGGAAAAATCCTACTGCATGGTCTAAATCTCAGACCCAGATAATTAGAGAAATTAAATCCAAAGTTAAATTCCTTCCTTGCCTTAGTATATTAGATCCCTCAACCTACCCTATTATAGAAACTAATGCCTCTTACATAGGTTATGGTGTGATACTAAAATAAAAATTAAATAATGAAGAGAGTCTAGTTAGATTCCATTCTGGAGTATGGCTCGGTGCCCAAAAGAATTATTCAACCATAAAAAAAGAAGTCTTAACAATTGTTTTATGCATTACAAAATTTCAAGATGATTTAATTAATAAAAGATTTTTTATCCGAACAGATTCTTCTCATCAATATTTATTTTTGAAAAAGATGTACAAAATTTAGTTTCAAAACAGATTTTCGCTATATGGCAAGCAATACTGTCCTGTTTTTATTTTGAAATTGAACATATCAAAGGACATAATAATTCATTACTTGATTTTCTTTCCCATGAATTCTTATAGGGAAAGAAAAAAGTTGAGTGAAGAGAGAATAAATTTGAGTGATTGAGTGAAAGATGGGCACTCCCATCAAACACAATAATTCTCATGAAGTAAAAATATTAACCAATTTTCAAATAAAAAAAAAAATTTCACTATTGTCCAAAGTCGTCATCTTTCCCAAAAGAAAAACAATCAAAGAAAATTTCTAAAAAATATTCTTTCAAATGATATTTGGCGAAGAATTCTTTTTTATTCCCATATTAATGATTTTACGGAATTAAATAAGTATATTAAAAATTCAACACCAATGCAATTAGTTGAAGCCTTGCCCTTTTCTTCAATAGTTGTTAACAAAATTATTCTTGAAACCGAAATCCGTTCCAAAAAAGTCCTTATGAAAAATGAGCAAGAAAAACCACAAGAGCCATTTAGTAATTGGATTTCCAATTTTTTTAATAATAAATTTTCAGCATCATCTGGAAACAATAATTAGGGGTGAGCACGGGTAGCGGGTAGAACCGGAACCGGGGGTAAGAACCGGAACCAGAACCGGAACCTACCCAGAACCTGCACTGTATGGGTAGGTTCCGGTTCCAATTTTTTGGAACTGCTACTGTGCAGTTCCGGTTCCGGTTCCGGTTCTTGCATGTGGGGGAACCGGAACCTGTAAAAAGAGTACCCTGTTTGGAACCTGTAGGGGGTACCTGGTTTGGAACCTGTTTTGGAACCTGTTTGGAACCTGTTTTTGGAACCTGTTTTGGAACCTGTTTGGAACCTATTTGGATCCTGCTTTGGAACCTGTTTTGAAACCTGTTTTGGAACCTGTTTTGGAACCTGTTTGGAACCTGTTTTGGAACCTGTTTAGAACCTATTTTGGAACCTGGACTATAATGAAATATTTGTGAAATGTAAATAATGAGGGACTTTCTATTATTTTACATATAAAAAAATTTAAAATAGAAAAAGTTAAATTTTTAGAATAACCTAATTAAATAAATATACGAATACAATTATACTTATTACATATAAATACACCATATTAAAAGTTTTAATAATTATAATACATTAAATTAAAGTTTTGATCAATTAAGTGAATAATTGGAATTATGATCCAATTAAAAGTGTTTTACATTTTTATGTTATTAAAAGAATTATTTTTGAATAAAATAGTATATTTGATTGAGTAATAATATATTTAGTTATTTACTTCAATTATCAAGTTCTAAGTATATCTATAATAAATTAGTAATTAATTAATTATATTGATAAATTGATAAACATTAATAAATTTAATTACTAGTTAAATTCATACTTAATCAATTATAACATTACATTATAGTTAAATGATTACTAATTAATTATATTTTAAACATTACTTAATTGATTATAGTATAATTAATTATGCATTACATATTGATTACTACTTAATTAATTAACTTAAAGTTATAACATAATTAAATAGCTAATTAATGAATTAAATATAAATTTAATTATAATAACGTTTATAGTATAATTACTTAATCAATCAAACTTTATTATAAACATTAGTACAAACTTAATTAAATGATTAAAAATTTAATTAATTATAATATTACATTAAAAATTTATAGTATGATTACTTAATAGTTAATTTACTATAAAATTAATTATAGTATGATATATAATAATTATTAACATTACATAATTAAATAATTACTTAATTGATTATGTCATTATATTATAAATATAGTAATTACTAATTTACTACATAAACATTAGCATGATACTTAATTAAATGATAAGAAATTAATTAATTATAACATTACCTTATAAACATATCATTATAAACATTAATTAAGTATTATATATAGTTAAATAATTACTCAATTAAATTAATATAATTATATTACATTATATATTATGATCACTTACTTAATTATAGCATTACATAGTTAAATGATTACATAATTACATAATTAGTTATGGATTATAACATTACAGTATAAACATTAGTAATTTACTAATTTACTATATTATACATTACTTAATTAAACGATTAAAAATTTAATTAATTATAACATTAACTTTATATTATAATATGATTAATTAATCAATTAAACATCCATTAAACATTAGTATATTAATCAAATGATGTGAAATTTAATTAATTATAATATTAAATTATAGATATATGATTACTTTATTCATTATAACATTACATTATACTATTATGTATGATCATATAATTATAAAACATTACATGATAAAATGATTACTTAATTGATTATGAGTTATGATATTATGTTTTAAACATTAGTAATTACTAATACTACATAAACATTAGCACAATATTTAATAATGATAAGAAATTTAATTAATATAACATTACCTTATAAACATTTCATATAACATTAATAAGCATTATTTATAGTTAATAATTACTCAAATAAATTATAATATTATTATATTACATATATATTATGATCACTTATTTAATTATAGCATAAATAGTTAAATGATTACATAATTACATAATTAGTTATGAATTTATAACATTACATTATAAACTTAGTAATTTATCATTACTATATTATTACATTACTTAATAAACGATTAAAAATTTAATTAATTATAACATTACCTTATATATTTATAATATGATTAATAACAATTATAAAATTCCATTATAAATATTAGTATATTATCAAATGATTTGAAATTTAATTAATTATAATATTAAATTATAGATTTATAGTATGATTAGTTAATTCCTTATAACATTACATTATACTATTATAGTATGATCATATAATAATATAACATTATATAATTAAATGACTACTAATTGATTAGAGTTATGATATTATGTTTTAAACATTATATTACTAATATACTACATAAACATTAGCACAATACTTAATTAAATGATAAGAAATTTAATTAAAAACATTACCTTAAACATTTATTATAAACATTAATTAAGCATTACATTATAGTTAAATAATTACTCAATTGAATTATAATATTATTAATTACATTATATTATGATCACTTACTAATTATAGTATTATATAGTTAAATGATCACATAATTACTTAATTAGTTATGAATTTATAACATTACATTATAAACATTAGTAATTTACTATACTATTATATTACTTAATTAAACGATTAAAAATTTAATTAATTAAACATTAATTATATATTTTGATATGATTACTTAATCAATTATAACATTCTATTATAAATACATTATATTAATTAAATGATTTGAAATTTAATTAATATAATATTAAATTATAGATTTATAGTATGATTATTAATTCATTATAACATTACATTATACTATTATAGTATGCTATATATTATTACATAATTGTTATGAATTATAACAACATTAAAAACATTAGTAATTACTAATTTACTATATTATTACATTACTTAATTAAACGATTAAAAATTTATTAAATATAACATTACCTTATATATTTATAATATGATTAATTAATCAATTATAACATTCCATTATAAACATTAGTGATATTAATCAAATGATTTGAAATTTAATTAATAATATTAAATTATAGATGATAGTAGATTAGTTAATTCATTATAACATTATATACTATTACAGTATGATCATATAATTAATATAACATTACATAATTAAATGATTACTTAATTGATTATGAGTTATGATATTATGTTTTAAATACTAATTACTAATTACTACATAAACATAGCAAATATAATAATAATGATAAGAAATTTAATTAATTATAACATTACCTTATAAACATTTCTATAAACATTAATTAAGCATTACATATAGTTAAATAATTACTCAATTAAATTATAATATTATTATATTACATTATATTAGATCACTTAATATAGCATTATATAGTTAAATGATCACATAATTACTAATTAGTATGAATTATAACATTACATTATAAATATTAGTAATTTACTATACTATTATATTACTTAATTAAACGATTAAAAATTTAATTAATTATAACATTATTTATATATTTATGATATGATTACTAATCAATTATAACATTTCATTATAAACATATATATTAATTAAATGATTTGAATTTATTAATTATAATATTAAATTATAGATTATAGTGATTACTTAATTCATTATAACATTACATTATATATTATAGTATGATCATATAATAATATAACATTAACATAATTAAATGATTACTTAATTGATTATGACATTATATATAAACGTTAGTAATTTACTAATTACACAATACTTAATCAAGTTATATATTTATTAATTATAACATTATATTATAAATTTATGTATGATTATTTAATTAATTATAACATTCTATTATAAACAATATACAAACTTAATTAATGATTAACAATTTAATTAATTATAATATTACATTATAATTAAATAGTATATTACTTAATTAATTATAACATTACAATTTATATTGTAGTATGATCACTTAATTAATTATAACATTACAATTTACATTGTAGTATGATCACTTATTTAATTATAACCTACAGTTTCTAATATTAATTTACTAAATTATATTTGGTATATTAAAATACCCAATTGACCAATTATAACATTAAATTAATAAATTATAAATATAATAATTTATTTTATGTGAATGTGGATGATAATTGTTTGTGTTTTGGTTTGATTGACGATTTAGTGAATTGTGATGAATTGATTGAATTCAAGTGTTGCTTAAAGATTACAGGTTATGAGTACATTGGACAAAATGAATGAATAATGAAAATTTATTAGGGGTGTATTTGTAAACTTATAAGGTATTTTTGTTATTTTTTAAACTAATAGGGGGGTAATTATTTTTTACAGGATACCCTGGAAAGGAACTGGAACCTGCATTTTAGGTTCCGGTTCCTTGAATTGAAGAACCTGCACTGTGTGGTTCCGGTTCCGGTTCCTTTTTTTGGGAACCTGCACTGTGCGGTTGCGGTTCCCCTGAAAAATGCAGGGTACCCGGAACCGCTCACCCCTAACAATAATTATATTAATCAATTACCCGTAGCTAAAGAAGCTACTGACTTAGTATAAGCCGAAGATAATGAAAATGATATATTAAATTCTCAAGTTCCAGACTCTTCTCAAAAATCTGAAGACAATGATTCAGACAATTTTCTTTCGGATGATTTTCAAGATTCTTGAGGTGAAGATTATTAAAGCATGACTCAGCATTAGCTTTACTACGTGTTCAATACTTTCAGTGGATATCAAGATTTTTCAAGATTCCCCTTATCAACAAGATCATTTTGTCGACCAATATCAAGACAAGTTCTCAATAATTCAAGACACGTATTCAAGACAACTCATCAACTTATCAACTACTTTATATTTTATTCTGTATTGTAATAATGAAGATAGATTCAAATGTATTTGAAATCCGCTCATTTGTAGTATAAATATGTATCACTTCATATGTAATAGGTAGAATGCAAGAGTAGAATGCAAAAACGAAAGATCAAAAGTGTGAGAGCGAAAAATTGTCCTTTGAGAAACACTTTGTAAAATTTATCAAGCAATAAAACGTTTCTTCATCAAAACTTCTACTTGTAAGTTATCATTCAATATTTTCATTTCTTTCATTTCACTATTACTCTTCATATTCATTAAAACATACACATTTTATTACATCTTCATCTATCTTTCATTTTACTTTTAAATACTTGAATTTATTACATGATTTTTATTACATCCTTCAATTTTTTAAGATATATATATATATATCAGATAAACCATGTTTGGAACCACACTAAGTTCATTCACGAACTTGCACATCATGCAACCTCCTTTGCTGCTTCTAAAGCAGCAATATATTCAGTTTCTATAGTGGAATCGACAGTAGTTGACTGTTTGGAACTTTTCCAATTGATTATGCCTCCATTACCATGCATCCACTCATGCTCCTGATCATTCTTGGGACTCATTTCTTTCAAAAGATAAATTCAGTGACCACTGGGCAAAAATCCCCTTTTGGATTCTTGCATGTCGAACCGTTTCAGCATCTTTTCTATGTACATCCTTTGAGATAAGCCTATTAATTCTTTCACTCTATCTCTATAGGTACGATTCCTAGGATGTAGGGCGCTTCTCCTAAGTCTTTAATGGAGAAAGTTCTGGATAACCACATCTTAACTTCAGTCATCATTAGACATAGCAAAACGGCCCGGTGGGCCGGGTTGGGGTCGGGTCCTAATCAGTACAGGTCTCACAGGTACGGGTCTAAAACGAGTCAAATTATACGGGTCCAAAATATTGGATCTGAACCCTACCCTATACGGGTACGGGTGGACCCGCGGGTTCCCATTTTTTCTCTCTCCAATTTTTAATTTTTATAGTTACACCCCCAAAATTCTTACAATTTTCATTTTTTACAATTACACCCCCAGGTAAAACTACTCCAAATAATATCCTTGGTTGAAACAAAATGTCTATTAAAAATTCATAAATAATTTTCTACTCAACCCAAAGTCAATCCCAGATTCCCAAGTCTATTTTACTGCATTTATTGTTTACATTTCTCCACAAACTCAATTACTCAAACTTCCTCCTCTGAATATCCTACTCAACCCAAAGTCAATCCTAGATTCCCAAGTCTATTTTACTACATTTATTGTCTACGTTTCTATTAGTCACTGATGGGGTTTGCACAGCGGAAATTAAAAATAAAATCTCCAACAACAACATTAAACCCAAGAACCTTATACCTGATTTACGTTATTTTCATATGAAATGATATTGAATATAAAATTTCCAGATTTCATACCAGCGTTTGAAGGCTCTTTCAATCGATACGAATCGCTCCCACTCTAAGATAAGAGTGAATTCTCAGTATCCACACAAAGACAGGATGACGATCGACTTGCGATCTCAAGTGCTAGCAAGATACACAAGCAAAAAGGATGCATAATTTTTCTTCAAGAAAAGTTCTCTTCCCCACCAAGAGAAAAAAGTGAGAGAGAGTGAGATGAGTGGCTTGGATTTAATTAATGTGTTCTTCCTGTTTATTTTAATTTTAAGTTACCTTTTATATGCAACAAAAATTAAAACCCTAATCTAGTTAGAAATAAATTTATTCCATGACTAGAATAGTAAATCCTCATTACCAAACAAGGTAATAATCCACATGACATCTTATTCAAATTCAAATATGATTTTCATATTCATATATTAACTTTATTAATATCATCAAATATTAATATTGAATATATATCTAAATTCAAATATGAATTTCATATTTCATATATATTATCTTCACTAATATTAATATCATCAAATATTAATATTAAATAATATATATATAATATTTAAATACATAATCTCACTAATTTTAATTTCAATATGAAATTAAATATAGGCAACGACCTCAGCAAATTTAATTACACTGTGAGATTACCAAAATGCCCTTTCATCTCAAAAGAAGAAAATATCCTTTCCATAATAAATGATGAAAATACCCTCTCTCACTAATGCATCCTTAATCTATCTTCTATTTGTGTGACCTGAAGGCTCCTCGTCATATCAGCAGTGAGTAGTCTCGCGATTGACACCAATCAATCGTCTCACTAAACACAGACCAAGATTGGCCTCTAGCAAGGCATCATGGCCACTCGATAGATTCAGAATTAGTGAAACAGCCTGCCTATTAATGATATGGTTACTGTGAAATCCAATCCTTTCATCATCTGTTATCTCATCGAGGCTGAGGTACAAAAATAGTGTCAACCTCAGTTATCTTCGATATCTTTGTATTTAGTTATTTGACCAACGACCGGAATAATAAATTGGATCAAGCAACAACTCAATCCCACTGTGGCCACAACTTTAGTGTCATTGCCATTCACTAAATTGTGCCGTGAGATAACTTCTCCCGTACCCGAGAGTGATGAATCCTTTGTCAATCCACCATAGTCTTGATACATTCCTTGATGTAGCCAATCACTACCGTATTGATAGCTCTGAATAGAACTACGTTGGGCTAGTGTCAAACTACACCAATCGGTGCACAAGGCGCTCCGGTGATCTCAAATCTAAGGATCACATGCACCACCATTCGTTAGAGAATTTATTACATAGACACTAGGGTTACCATCTATATGGAATCCTCTTATGGATCAATCCAGTGAACTTGCCTACAGCAAGCACCCATATGTCGCACCAGGTTATCAACAAACAACCTTGACAAGTGAGATCAGTCACTGTCTTTCGACAGGGTCGTTCAACACTATGATAACCTTACCGTATTATTTGCGTCCTTGATCAGAATAATATTGTTGCTATTGACATTTCTAGAATGACCACCATATGTGATCATATGGTTCTCACTATCAAGATTTGAAACGCTTGATACCCTCGTCACGGTTCTACCATCCTAAGGACATATATCAATACACATAATTATGATTTACATGATATAGAAGAAAATTGCCTTCTATTGGTTAATAAACATTATTTCACAGAGTCAATTCTATAATAATGAATTGGCTCTAGGGCACCTACTCTAGTGCATTTATTGTCTACGTTTCTCCATAAACTCAAACTTCCTTCTCCGAATTTCGCCATAACTGCAAGTTCTTCATCACTCTCGTCAACACAAGAAGTGAAAATCACTTTTGCGAAAGAAAAATCTAGTTGTGGAGACAGGAGAAGCAGAGACAGGAGTGGACAATGGAGACAGGAGAAGCGACGTCGGCGATGAGAGACTACTGATGACGATAACGATGAGTTTGGTCTTTGAGAAAAGGCTAATGAGAGATGACATTTGAGAGAAGGATAATGAGATGAGAGATGACATTTGAGAGAAGGCTGATGAGATGAGAGACTGAGTTTGAGAAAAGGTTAGGGATTCATTTGGGTTTCACGATTTGGGGCAAAATGAAAGGGATTTAATTTTTTGGGTAAAAGATAGGTATTGTGGGCACCCGTGGGTGGACCCATGTGACCAGCTAGCAAAACGGGCCGGTCCAAGTACGGGTTGAAGTTTAAAAAGTCGCACCCTATATTATTTTCTCGTGTTTTGGGTCGACCCATAGGTTCAGACCCGTTTTGCCAAGTCTAGTCATCATTCCAATGTCATTTCCCATCAATAGTATGTCATCTACATACAATATGAGAAATACAATTGTATGATTCTTTGTCCATTTATAAACACAAGGTTCATCTCTTTATAAAACCAAATGATTTGATTGTTTCTTCAAACCGAATGTCCTAGCTTCTAGAAGCTTGTTTTAACCCATAAATGGATTTATGCAGTTTGCACACCTTATTTCTTTCACAACTAGATACAAAACTTACATGTTGTTGCATGTAGATATTTTCCTCAATGGATTCATTGAGGAACATTGTTTTGACATCCATTTGTCATATCTCATAATCATAGTGTGCAGCTATGGCAAGCACAATTCTAATTGATTTAAGCATAGCGATTGGTGAGAAAGTTTCCTCATAATCCAACCCTTGTTTCTGAGTATAACCTTTCGTAACTAGTCTTGCTTTGTAGGTCTCTCCCTTTCCATGTTTGCCAATCTTTCTCTTGAAGACCTATTTACATCCAATAGGAACTATTCCTTCTAGAGGATCAACGAGAGTCCATACTTGATTAGGATGCATGGATTCTATCTCAGAATTCATAACTTCTAGCCATTTTCCAGAATTAGTATCTAATATCACTTCTTCATAGCTTCTAGGATCATCTCCATGACTGACTTCTCCAATTATGATAGATTCAAAAATCTCTTCATGAAATAAGCTATATCTTTCCAAATGTCTAGACACTCTAGATGATTTACAAACCAGAACTGTTTCAGGTTTTAAGGTTTACTAAAAGGGACCACCCATCTGAGTATTTTCGGTCTAAGGCTCCCTAGACTCTTCTTAAAGCACGATTTTTCTTCCGGCACCTCCTTCCTCTAAGAACTTTTTCTCAAGGAAATGTGTGTTCCTACTGATCGAAACTCTTTGATTGGAGTGGAAGTAAAAATAATATCCCAAACTATTTTTAGAATATCTTATAAATCGACCTTTCACAAATCTAATGTCCAACTTATCTATCTTGACAATCTTGACATAAGCTGGACAACCCCAAATTCTTATATATTTGAGACTAGGAGGTTTACCACGCCAAATCTCATATGGTGTCTTCTTGATAGATTTAGATGATTTCTAAAAAAATACAAACCATTTGTATTAATTGCTTTGCCAACTAATTCATTTCCAAAATAAATTAGACATTCATTTCCATTAAACTATATTTTGTAACCATATTTACATAAAACGAAAACATAAATTATATTTCTAGTCACTTTGGCAAAATAAAAAGTTATGTACAAATACAAAATGTGTCCTGATGGCAACGTCAAATGGCAAGTCCCTACTGCCTCGGCTACAATTTTTGCTCCATTTGCCATCTTCAAAATACTTCATCCTTTGACAATGCAGAACTATTCTGCAGTGCCTGCAATGAAACACAAATGTGAGATGTAGTAGTTCAATCTAATATCCAAGAATGATCATTTGAACTAACATTTAATTCAAATTCTATAACATAAGAATGGAACATACCTGCTCCAGCTTTCTTCAAGCTCTCTAGATAAAGAGGACAGCTCCTCTTCCAATGTCCATCTTTCTTGTAGTGGAAGCACTGGCCTTTATCATTGACCTTTTCTCTGCCCTTCTAGGTTTTAGAAGCATCCTTCTTAAAAAGCTTTTTCTGTGGTCCAACTTTTAGGCCTTTCTTTAGCCTTACTAGAAAAAGCTGTAAAAATATCCTCTTGCCCCTTGTCCTTTCTTCCCTGCTTGTAGAATTATTGAATCTCATTCGATAGTTCTGCAAGAGTGCATTCAATCCTATTGAGATTATAATTTGTGATGAAGTGCTTGAAACTTGGTGGAAGGGATTGCAAAATCAAATTCACCTCGAGACTGTGTGGCATCACAATAGTACGTGTACGCAATTGCCTTATAATATTAATCATCTTGATGACATGATTATCTGGGGCAACTCCATCCCTAAGCCTCATTACGAATAGTGTCGAACACAATTCGTATTCCTTCACCGCTGAATCCTCACCATACAACTCTTGTAAATGGAGCATTATCTCATTCGCACTTTGCATCTTTTCATGCTCAACTTGGAGCTCGAATTCATTGAACCTAGCATGTAGGTTCGAGCTCGTAAGGCATCCTCATGCCACTTATCGAAAACTTCATTTTCTTGCGGTGTGGCATCAAGAGGCAAAGAAAGTGGAAGGGGTGTTTCCAAGACATACCCAACCTTTTCCGAATTGAGAATGATTCTCAAATTCCTTAACCAATTATTAAAATTGGGTCCGATCAGCTTGTTGTCATCGAGAATCCTCAAAAGCAAGCTATTGCTCATTTTCACTAACTAAATATCACAAAACTAAAAAATCAAAGTTGAAACCTACCTTCCCCCACTACTTTCCCTTCCACTCCCCTTACCCGTTAGCAACCCCATCGCTCACCCAAATCCCACCTTCAAAAGCTGTCACCGTACTTCAAGCGAGACCACGACAACGACTTGAAGCAAGGGCATTGTCGTTGCTTCAAACAATGCGAAGGCAATGACTTCAAGCCACGGATGGTGGATGATGATTGTGACAGTGGTGGTGTTGGTATGGGATTTGTGTATTTGATTATTTTATTTGGGTTTCTTGCTTTTGAATTTGAAGTGTTTGAGAGATGAGGAATGATGATGGTGATTGAAATGGAGGTTGATGGCAGTAGTGAATAGTGATATGTGATGGCGTTAAAGGCTTGATATCGAATGGTGTTCTTGGAGTGTGTTGGGGACAAGGAGGGGGTTGTTTGGTGAGTAGGATAAGGGTTGTTTAGTGAATAGATTAGAGGCTGTTTGGTGGGTTGGATAGAGGTTGTTTGGGTGAATAGGGTATGATTATAAAAAATGAAAAATGTATAAATTATGGGGGTTTAATTGTAAAAATTAAAAACTAAAGTGAACAGTACAGGTACCTGTGGGTCCACCCGTACTCATATAAAGTAGGGTGCGGGTCCAAAATACATCTGCACCTTTTGGACCTAATCCATACCCGGCCTACCTGCCTGTTTTGCAATGTCTACATGCCATCAATCATGAACATCACATATTCAAGATCAAGAACAACCAAAATATTCAACAATAACAACATATGTGTTGGCCAAATTATACCCCTTATTCAACAACAATTTTTATTCAATTTTTCACTAAAAAATGAACATATAAGCATAGATATAATATTAAGCTCTAATACCATTGAAAGAGTCTATGTTGTTTGAGATGAAATTGATGAATACATGAACAAAAACATGATAAATATGAATAAGGATGGATATGGCATCTTACTTGACAAAGTTAGGGTTGAAAAATTACCTTTTGAAGCCAAACAACACTTGAAGCCTTCAATGGAAGTGAGAGATCTCCAAAAAGATGAAGAATTCTCCAAGTAAAAGTCCACCACCAAGAGAGAAAGAGATGGCTGATTTTTACTAAAGGGTGAGATCTTTTTCAAAATAAAAAATTAGGTTAAAAGTGGCGATAATGATGTATTTATATGCTTGGGCCATTTTTCAATTTTTGAAACTTTTGGGTCCCTTGAACTTATTTCAAATTAAAAGTTAACCCATGGTTTAAACCAATTTATAACGAAGGCACACATCATTATCCCATTATATATTTAACCCATATTTGAATCCAATTTAGTAATTATATAAATATATCAACCCATTATTGAATCTAATCCAGTATATATATATTATCCCATTATTGAATCTAATTCAATAATGACCAAAATATCATATTACCTTTGGTAAGGCTAGCTTTCCATGGATAATCATTTCTCACCAATACATAAATTCAAATGCACACATTTACATCCGACCATCGATAACCTTTAACTTTATGTATTACCATCTCTTCTCATACTTGGTTTTTTATGGTGTCGCCACTTAGGTTCACTATGACAGTCATGGGCCTAATATCGTATTCCGATATGTTTCGTCATAACTCTTTATGAATGAAACTCCCATCGATTATGCTAGGCATCTAACAATGCTCCATAATCCCTTAGCCATAACGAAGTTACACTCCAATAAACCTATTTCCAAGTCATACATATCGTGTAGTAAAATCCCTCTGCGTCCAATCCCGATGAAGAATGGTTCATGGTATGTCAAAACCCTTAACTTAATCTTTAATCAAATCATCAATCAATACAATGTAATGTGTCATCATGAAACTACTTTTCATATGACATCTTTATATACTCTGGCCAGAGATTTACTTTTTCCAATGTTTATTGACATTCGATTGAGAACTCGAGATCAAACTATTTCGAGTCAATGGATCATATCTTAACCATCACTTGTCCTCACATATGAATAACATATGACCAAACTAGCTTCTTGCATAAGACATGACTAGTCTCATGCTTATACACCATATAAACCATACGCATCCTATGTCAAATCCAACCGTGACATCTCAGGTATAAGGATCAATGATACACTAGTAGGATCCTACAATGTATCATTGACCACATTCTAAATATCCATGTGATTCATTGTAATCGGTCATATTCAATCAATAGTTCACTAATCGTTTATCCATGTTAATGCCCTAGTGACATAGCTCTTATAATCACCCACATTAATACCATCACATGATAATCAATGGAGACATTCAGCATGTCTACTATGCAATGTTATTGCCCAATTAACATTACTTACATAGGGAATATTTTGATGATTTAATCTTTTGAAGATCCGCATCATCTAGACATTTCACATGTAATATATATATATAAACGAAGCAGTCAACAAACATGTGAAAAATAAGAACTCTTTCTTTTATTAATAAGAAATATTTACAAGAAATAATATCCTGGAAGCGACAATACAATTGGTTCCTTGGGCATACACTAGCACTACCAACCAATCATAGTAGTATAACATACCCACTAATATATTCCAATCCAACCAAACACATTTAATATAACATTCCTAATAATCTTCAAGATAATCTATCTTCCCATTAAAGGTGCATTTAGATCAGGGTCATATAAGATAACAAGGGTAATCTTCATTTATTTTGCAAGATTCTATTGTTTGGTTTGCAAGTAATAAAATATTACAGGTATTTTTTATTGCAAATAGTGTTTTACTGTTGGTAATGTAGGGGGTAATCAAATACCCTCCCCATGGGATGTTATTAAAAGATTACCTAGGTAATCTGATTTTTATATCTATTTGGCCCTTAATTAAATAGTATTTCGGACACAATTGCCCTAAAAAAAATCTACCAAATAACAATTACCTAGCCTCCCTACATTTGAGAAATTAGCTAAAACACCTCAGCCACAAAAAAGTTTAAAAGTTCGTAAAATACCCCCATCCATCTAAGACCACCGCTAGCCGTCGGTGGCAGTTGCCATAACAGTGCACGACTGGCGAGATCTGGCTGATCGTGCATCGATAAGGCTGTTTTCGACCATGGATTTGTGATCGATGCCCGAAACGTCTAGATCTGGCTGTTTCTATGTAGTCATGAAATCCATGGCCGGAAATGGCTTTGCCACGTCGACTGCCAGTGGTGGCATGTGGACATGGCTGGCTACCGGTAATGGCTTGGGGTGGGTGGGGGTGATTTTGCTATAAATTAAAGTTTTATATAACTAGGCTGTTTTAGCAAAGGTGATATTATATCTACTTATTGGATTTTTAAAAACGGTCATTGGAAGCCTCATTGAGTGAGCAGGCCGAGAGCTATTAGTGGTTTCCTTCAAGTTTGTAAACTCTATAGTCCTCTCCCTAACCACCCTTTTAATAAGCATGAACAAAGAGGTAGCATCTTGACAATCCTTCCCAAAATGTCTATTGTTTCTTTCCCTCCATATGTAATAAACCTTAAGCTTCTTAGTTTTCCATCTTCTAGAAAGGTGACTTATGTACTCATGCCAAGGCCGATTGGTGTAACCCAAAGAACACATGCCCAATAATCGGTCCCAAATATTCCTAGTAAATGAGCAGGAGAAGAAGAGGTGATAAAGGATTTCCAAATTCCCATTACAAAACAACAAGTCCTAATGGAGATCACTCCATAACTTACAAGTTTATCCTTTGTTTGCAAACAGTCCTTGACGGCCATCCACAAAATGAAAGAATGCCTCTTAATTGCCTCATATACCTTAGAATATGATGCCACTCCACCTTAGACTTATGAACCTGAATTGCCTCCCATGCCGATTTGATGCTAAATGAACCCAATGGATGTGGCTTCTATTTAAACTTATCTTCAATGCCCATATGGATAGTATTCATTGAGTTCTTGACTTCTAGAAGTGCAATGGAGTTTGTCGTTAGCCAATTCCACCTTGTTCCATCCCAAACCTCACTTACCCTAGCATGATGAGAGAGCCTCGAGTCATAAATAATCTTATTGCCATATCTCTCAATAAGAGGACCTCTTGGGTACCAATTTTCGTGCCATAAATATGTTTTCTCTCCATTGCCGATAACATATTGGATCTTATCTCTAACAGCTTCTCTTAATTTCAAGATACTCTTCCAAGCCCACGAAGCATTGCCCAGTATTAGAACTTCCAAAATACTTTTCTACTGTAAGTAGTATTCCTTTACCCATTCAACCCATCCAGAAGCACTTTGAGTTTAAGTCACATTCCAAAGGTGTCTTATCATTACCATTTTGTTCCATTCTTTGCTTCTAAGGATACCCAATCCTCATTCCTTTCTTGGCACACACACTTCCTCCCAACCAACCTTTGACTTTTTTTTTTTTTTTAATTTCCAAACCCGCCAAAGGAAGGCTCTCAAGCTGGCTTCTCCTATGAATTTTAGAAGGGAGAACGAAGATAGAAGACCAATAAACTTGGATACTAGAAAGGACAAATTTTATAAGAGTAATCTTACCCTCATAAGAGAGAAACTCTCTTTTCCAAGAGGTGATTTTAGCCAAAATCTTGTCCAACAACGGTTTGCATTTAGCGTACCTTAACTTCTTGGTAATGACTGGGACTCCTAAGTACTTCATTGGAAGCTTGCCCTCTTCAAACCCAAAAACCTGCAAAAGCTCACTCTTCTCATTATCTATGATTCCGGAAAGAAGATATTACTTTGGAATGGTTTGCTTTTAGGTCAGCCCACCAAGTGAACATCCCCAAAACATTCTTCAAGTGAGTAAAAGACATCTTGTTGGCATGGCAAAATATCATCAAATCATCTGCAAAAGAAAGATGGTTAGATTTAAACTCTTACATCTTCAATGGTGCTTGAAATCATTCTTGACTGCCACCTTATTAACTAACCTTGAGAGGATTTCCATGGAGATAACAAAAAGATATGGGGAGATGGGATTTCCTTGCCTAATCCCTCTAGTTCCTTCAAAGAGCCCCACTAGTTTCCCATTAATGGCAATAGAGAACTCAGGGTTTTAATGCATTCTTCCACCTAACCAATAAACACCTCAAGAAAACCAAAAAGATTAAGCACCTTTAAGAAAAAAATCCATCTAGCCGAGTCATATGCCTTCATAAGATCCACTTTTATGGCAGATCTCTTTGCCTTAGTGAAATCCCTATCGTAATGGTGGAGCAATTCTAGGCTAAGAAGAACATTGTCCTCAATCTTCCTACCTCCTACAAAGGCTACTTGGGCTTTGTTAGTAAACTTGGGCAGCACCTCTTTGATTATATTAGCCATTATTTTTGAAATGCACCTGCGCACCGTATTGCAACATGATATAGGCCTAAAGTCACTACATGAAGAAGGGTTTTCACCTTTGGGGACTAACGCAATAATTGTACAATCTTATTTCGATTTCTTTTTCCCAAAATCGCCTTAAAGAAATACGAAGTGTTCAAATCACCTTCCCTCAACCATTTGATCCTTGATTTTTGCTTGGCAAGAGACTCCTCGGCCTTGGGTAACTTGAATAGCTTAGATGCACTCTCTATTTCCTCTCGGATACAATCATCATTAAAGGGATCTTCAGCTAGTTTCTTTTAGGTGGCATGAAGATTTTTCGTAGCTCCTTTAACTCTCTTCGATATATTCTAGAATTCTTTCACACTAATCCCTTTAAGTTCATTCTTAAGAGCCTTGAGATTAGACACCAACAGAAACATTGGATTGCCCCTTACCTCCATCTCCCACACATTCTCAACAATGGGAATAAAGGACTCATGGTCTGCACAAAATTAAATAATTTAAAGGGGGTTTTCCTACCAAGAGAACCTAACCAACAATCAAGCACCATAGGACTATGATCCAAATGCCCGAAGAAAGGAAAGTAGCATAAGAAGAAGGAAAAGAAAGCCCCCACTTCTCATTAGCCAAAACACGGTCAAGCTTGCACCAAATCCTCCTATTACTTTCCCCTCTATTTTCCCAAGTGAAAAAATCCCCAACATATCTAACATCCTCAATTTCAGTCGCCTTACACACCTCCTGAAAGTCCCCACAAAACGGCCTCCAACTAAGGGATCCACCCACTTTTTCCCTTAAATTTCTTATGGTATTAAAATCTCCCATAATAACCCACGATCCTTAGCTAAATAAGCTTGCTTTATGTTCCAAATCATGCCAAAGGTCTCTTCTTTCTACCGGACTATTCAGTCCATAAACAAAAGAACAAAAAAAAAAAATGGTATTGGACTTGGGAACTTCAACTCGGCAATGAATGGCTTGGACGGAACTCCAAAGGACATAAACCTTTACTAATTCTTCATCCCACCCAACTCATATTCTCCCCCTACTACTATCCAAATAGTTATCAACCATAGCCCATTTACTAAACACAAGGTTCTTAACCTTCTCCTTATTACTATCTTGTCCCGGGCACAAAATTCTCCCCCACAAATTCCCTACCGTTGTCCTCTAACCCGAGGTCCACCCCCTTCCTCAATGCATCCTTATCAACACCTCATTTTCCGCCACTACTATTGTCCCCCCTACCATCATTCCTAGTCATACTCCCCTCAAACCTCTGCTCCTCTATTCTGTCCAGCACCACAAAACTATGTGGATAGATATGTTTGTTTTTTTATTTTAAAAGTCTAGTTATAAGTTTTGAGTAGAGGTGGAAAATTTGGGCTAGGTTAGGCGGGTCAACCCTAACCTGGCCCGGAAAAATGCTGGTTAAACCTAGACCGCCAAGATAGTGATCTGGGTTGACCCTAGCCCGGGATTGGCGGTCCAGATTGACCCTAACCCGACAGTAAACCACGGGCAGGCCGGGTTGCACAATGGCAACCCGCAACCCGACGAGTTGCTGTTTTGTCTCTTTTGCAAGAGACCCGGCAACCCGCCGGGTTGCAACAGCCAACCCGCCGGGTTGGCCCAAAAAAATAAAAAAAAATAAAAAAAATTATTTTATTTTTCAAATTACCCATTTACCCTTGAAATATAGCCGTTTGAGGGGTCTTTTTCGTCATTTTTCTTTCCCATTTTTTCCTATACATTGAGCCTAAACTCTCACATTTTTCTCACAACTCAAATTCTCTCATTCTCTCATATTCTCTAATCTCTAATCTCTCAATTAATCATTTATTAGTTTTTGCACCCAATTTCTCTTCTCACTCTGACTCACATGTATAGGTTTAAAAAATTTTTAAAGAGAAACTTGGATTTTAAACTTTAAACACTGCAAGTATACAAGCATTCTATTTTGCGAATTCATCTACATTTTATTTTTACAGTTCAGGTTTTAATGTTACGAGATAGTGTCAGTAAAGTATATATTAATGTCGATTAAAAAGTCTTCTGTGTATCTTGTTGCAACATAAATCGCACTTGTTTTATGTAGCGTGAAGAGTTAATATTTTGCATGCATGGACTTTTTTATATAATCAGGAACCAGTTTCAATACAAAGAGCTGCAAAAGCAGCAGCATTGGCAGAATGTAGAGCAGGAGGAGGAGGATGTGGATGGATTCAATTGGAAGAAGAGGAATTACATCAAAGAAGAAGCTTTGTAGAAAGGAATGCCACGTGGCAGATGATGCAGTTGTCTTGTCCTTCTTCTTCTCCTCCCATAAACACTTCTTCTACTAATAAAATCCCAGCAGCAGCAGCAATAAGAACTTTGGACCCAACGAAACAGTTCTTTAAAACTCGGGACCTCAACATTTTTATTGCTCCAAGCTGCAGAGAATATGGCCATGGCTTTAACCACTTAAACGCTCTTACAAATGCAGAAGAAGATGGCTGTGGAGGGTCACAAACACTTCAATTGTTTCCTCTTCGAAGTGGGGACGACAGTGAAAACAATTTAGAAAAGGGAACCAATGTGTCGGCTGCTGATATTGATGCCAACTTGACACCTTACCAGTTCTTTGAATTTCTGCCATTGAAGAATTAATTAACTGAGGCAATGGAGAGTACTTTTTACTTGAACTAATTACTTTATAGCTAGGGTGAAAATTAACTAGAATGTAGTGGGGGTCGGACTTTGCTATGTGTGTGTAAGACTATGGAATATATTTAGATTATTTTGTAATTTTTTATATTGGTGAAATTGAGACAGTTTTTATCGTTTATGATGCATAGAATTACTTCATAAAATGCATTTGGACCATGTTGGTTGAGTCAATGAAAGCTGCATTTAAGAGATTATTAATTAGCTATGGCGAAGTTGATATATAGACTGAGGAAAAATTCAATATACATTATCAATTATCAGAATTGAGAAAGGCAATTAAGAGAAATCAGAATTGGAGCTTGCATATTCAACATTTGAACCTGTTGTTTGTGCTTTGTAATTAGATTCTCTAATAGACCATGAGACAGAAGGAATGGGGAACATTATGAACTGATCCCAATTCAAATGCATGATCCCTTTCAGCAGCTGGTTCATTTATATTATATATTATAAGGTGTTTCAAGTTTAAATGCTGCAATTCCATGGCATGAAACTTCATGCAGAAGTCTATGTACATATTTTTAACAAACAAGTAATACAGACTTAACAGAGGAGTCCGTCATTAATGTCTGTAAAATGAAGCCGGCCGATGCATGCAGATTATATTGTTCACAGACACACAACAGATGAAGAGAAGAGAGAAAGGCGACTGACTGACTTTTTGAAGGAAGCAATGAATGAATTAATGTTTAAAAATTTCTCCATATATTTTCAAAAGATCACGTTCGGGTCGTAGCTGAGACAATACGCATTGTCTTTCTCTCTGAATTATATCTGTCCTTCCAACTTTTTAATTTTATCTGTTTCACCCCCTGCAAGCTGCAACATCAGGTACTGTCTCAGTAGCCAGCAGCCAGCCTCAGCCAGCCACAGCCTCATATCTCTTTCTCTCTTTCATGCATCCCCTCCCTTTTGCCTCCCACCTTGAAATAAGGGATCCCTGATTATTGATACCTCCATCAGGCATCAACACAATTTACAAAGAGAGTCAAATTGCTTCAAAATTATAGATATTTGTGTACATTTTCATGTAATCTTTATCCATTTTTATCAGCATATATAGATTAATCTATTATGTGATGTGCATACCCTTATAAATCCAAAGCTGAACTCATGATCATTCGACCTAAGATACTAAGATCATAACACCATGAAGGGGTTCAAAAAAGGTCTAATTGGGACTTGAGAGAAGAGACCTAAATTAATCTTCTTCGACATTCCTCAGTTGGTGAAAGACAAAAGAAAATCAGCTGCCTCTTATACAATTGGTGCAATTGCTCCCAAAAGAATTTATGAAACGTAAAGGGTGAGATGATGATCAGTTCATCTGTTCCTAGCCAGCTACTAGCAGGAAAGATATTTAAGTCTAATTAATAAAGAAAGATACAACACTAAACAAGCAAAGCAGCTTTTAACATTACCAACGTAGACAAAGGCTTCACTCTTTTGACTTTCTACAAAAATTTCAGATCGATATATTATGTCTCTTTATATTAAATACCTTTATGAGAGTGCACACTTGTATTATATTTAAGCTCTTCTAGGCTCTAGCTGGTTCAAACAAAATAAAAACATATGATAATCTCTTAATTTGATTTCAAAAATGTTCGTTGGATCCGGATAACATAGTGATATATTAAAAATATTTACTGGATGAAATTTCATTCATCTTGTTAACAAGTTGTTGTATAAGGAAGTGAATTGTTTTATATTGATTTGGTGGGTAACAAGTTTAATCTTTAATTTCGGTTGTAAGATGTCTTTGGAATCAGGGGAATTATTGATTTGCTATTATATTCATGGAGGTAAGATTCATTAACTATTCTTTTAAATTGTTTTTATGAATTTGGGGAAAACAACCGGTTTAAAACCGGTTAACCAAACCGATTATTTAGTTTGGTTAGAAACCGGTTTATAAGAAAAATCGATTCAGTTTCGGTTTTACTTTTCTTTGAACCGGTTATCTGGTTCAGTTAAAAAATAACCGAAACAGTTCGGTTCATCGGATTTTGCCACCCTTACATTCTATACGAGACTTTATATTTGATTACTTGTATAAATATATATTAAAACATTATAGGCAAGACTTTATCCACATAATATTGTATATATAGATATATATAATCATGATTTAAGGTGATTAAGAGTATTTAAGAAAAAAATACTTTGTTATCAATATTCAGAACATATATACATAAAACATTGATATAGAGAAAACATTTTTATTTTTACAGTTCTCTCTATTTTATCCACACAACATTCAAATCAATACATAAAAAATATTTTTTTATCCACACAACATTCATATCAATGTACGTAAAACATTTATTATCCAACTCTATCTATTTTATCCACACACAACATCTAGATCAATTACAAAAAACATTTTTTTTATCTCGAAGCTATTTTATCACAATATGAACTAGCATATTCATTTGTTGGCAAAAATGAGATAAAAGGTGTACCTTTGTATGAAAATGTGTTAAAAATCAATGTGTTGCAGACGGTTCTAACACTTGCAATAAGGGATTACACTTATAACTTTGGATGATAAACGTTTGACGCTAGAAAAAATATGTACTTACAATAAGGGATTACACTTGTAACTTTGGGAGATAAAACGAGTAACTCTACATGTTTTTTTGTCTTTTTAAAGCAATTTAATTATTACAACAAATAAATTCCTACTTTTCAATTTCTATTTTTAGAAACATGGAAGTAATAATTATTTCTTTCTCGTTTTAAATTGTTTGTTCTCCCAAAAGCAAGGTTTAGGAGCCAAAAATAATTTTATTTTACTAAATGATAAATTTGTAAATTTACTTTTCTAAAATTTTTTTTGATCCGGATCAGCACAACCCATTTGATTTAAATGGGGAATGAGGAGGGATCAGGGATGGTTGGGGGTGCGGAAAGAATGAGGAATGAGGAATTGGCCTGGGGTTTGGTGATGGATTGGATCGATGGATGGCACAGTGTGAATTGACTGGGCATGAGGCTGCAGAATTTGACAAGACCAAAAGCCAGTTAGACAAATGTCCAGAGTCTGATGGGGGACCTGTTGCCCTTATATGGTCAAATCTATATCTCTCTCTTTATCGTCATCATCTCTCTCTCTCTCTTTCCAATAAAAACCTTATTGTNCAATCGAATCTAGTAAAAATTAAGCAAATATCAGAGTCGCGTCATGCGTGTGGTGTAAAATTGCACATCACATAATTTATGGTTATGGCCCGATCTATATCTTCCGGGGATCTCATTTATTTAAAGAAAATTGACACATCATTGGGAGTAAAAGCCCTCGAGAAGGGAGCAGTGGTGATATTGTGTTGTGTGTAGCCAGCCAGCTGGAGAGCCTGGCTACATGCCGGTCAAAACGGGTGATGCTTATAATAAACAATTGGAAGAGAATCGTGATTATGCATATTTGAAGAACAAAACTGAATATTACTAGTACTGGGTTACAACTCACAAATAAAAAATTAATTTGAAGTTGAATAAATAGAGTGCTGAATTTGGTAATTTGGACAGGACGCATAAATGAAATGCTTTGGTAAGAGCGACCTTGTTATTATCGGTCTGAGTCATTGTTGAATTGAGGGCTTCAAAAATTAGTCAGAACATGATTCTGTCTTTTACACCACATGTGTACTGAAAAACACTGTGGAAGCTGTTAATAAAATGGAACCAAATTTATTTTCTTTAAAAAGTTTTCGTTAATTTTCAATATTTTTATTTGAGTAAACGACATATTCCCACCCAAGGTTTGATGAAATCCCAAGTTAGTATCACTTGTTTCATTTATTCTAGATTCTCACCTTTAAAGTGACAGAAAAACGTTTGATGTAACGGTAAATGAGTAAATTGGTCATTTTACATGGGCGGGGCACGTTAGCAGACCACCGTCTCTAACAGTTCTCTGGTGCACGTTAGCAGCCATCGTTCCATATGTTTTTCGCTCTTTTCTGGCAATTCTTCCACCCAAAATCACCCTTGTCACCACCATTTGAACCCTCATCCACCCCTTTACAAAACCATATCATTCACAACCCCTCATCACTAGCCGATAAAGGTGGAAAAGTAACCCACCCGACCCGGCCCGCGGCGGGTTACTTTGTTTGGCGGGCCGGGCCTAACCCGCCCGCCAACAAAGGCAGGCCGAGTTAGGCCCGCCATTTTCTCCAAAATGGCTAGCCCAGCCTGGCCCGCCAGCCCTAACCCGCCGGGTTAGGTGGCGAGTTGGGCCGGGTTAGCCCGATTTTCCTATTTTTGTTTTTTTTTTTTATTTAACTTTTCAAATAAATAATTATAAATATAATTGTTTTTAATTAACTTTTCTAATATCAATAATTCAATTCAATTTTTTTGTTTGTTAACATTTCAAATATTAATTTAATTTTGATACAATCAAATTATAATATAAGAAAAATTAGACTTATTGAAGTATAGAAATTGGAATTTGGAAAATTGGAAATATGAATTAAAAATTGCAAAATCTAATAAAAATTAAAATATGAGCAAATTGCAAAAACTAATAAATGAATAATTGAGAGATTAGAGATTAGAGAATATGAGAGAATGAGAGAATTTGAGTTGTGAGAAAAATGTGAGAACTTAGGGCCAATTTATAGGAAAAAATGGGAAAGAGAAATGACGAAAAAGACCCTTTCAACGGCTATAAAACGGTTATATTTCAAAGGTAAAAAGGTAATTTGAAAAACAAAATAAATTTTTTTTTTTTTTTCGGCCAACCCGCCGGGTTGCACACAACCAACCTGGCGGGTTGCCGGGTCTCTTGCAAAAGAGACAAAATAGAAACCCGCCGGGTTGCGGGTTGCCATTGTGCAACCCGGCGCGCCCGGGGGTTGCTACCGGGTTAGGGTCAACCCGGACCGCCATCTTGGCGGTCCGGGCTTAACCCTCATTTTCCCGGGCCGGGTTAGGGTTGACCCGCCTAACCCGGCCCAAATTTTCCACCTCTACTGGCCGATCTCCAGCCACGGCAACGAAAAACGGTCGATGAACACGAACTCTCGGCCGGCGAAAGACGACGAAACTGTTGCTGGGGACATAGGGGTTTTATAGATTTGGGGACGGTGGTTGCATTGGTGGTGTCCAATTGGATTTTCACCGCCAGAATCGGCCGAAATCCGGTGAAGAACACCGAAACCCTAAGCCTAACGGTGCCGGCGATTGGAGGGGCAAATGAATCTGGAACCAGAGGGGTTTTGGACGACGGACTACGGGGAAGCTGATGGAGGTGACCAGGGGGTTCGACGTCGTCTGAAACAGCCCAGATCAGGCTGTTTCTGGCAAGGGTGTATAGTGATCGAGGGTGTTTTTGATATAATTTGAAAATAAAATGGTAAGTTTTGTAATTCTACTAATTTAGGGGTTAAAACATAATTTATTAATTTAGGGTTAAGGGCATTATAGTAATTGCACCCTCTAAACCCTAAAAATTCATAACACTGTTACTTTAAAGGTGAAAATCTGGAATAAATGAAACCAGTGGTACTAATTTGGGATTTCATCAAACCTTGGGTGGGAATATGCCGTTTACTCTATTTATTTATTTGTGAAATAAAAGTTCAAAATTACAGATTTAATTTGTTCCATTCAAAAGATAGTTCACATACTCCAGTTGTACACTAATTGATTATTCACTTATTTAACAATAAACATGCCCACTTAAATGAGGAAATGTCACTTGATATCCATTCATGCATCGATCCGCCATAAAAGTTGCTTTGCTCTGCAAACACATCCCACTTCCAACCAATTCTCAACTTACTAATGCAGGAATTAATTTTAATAGCTTTTGGTTGGCGGTCATAACAGTACTCATTTCATCCAAGAGAAGTGTAGATTTTGCTAATATGCAAAACCATTCCTTTTACCGACTAATTTTAACAAACAACATGGTCATGTAATATTTTGTTAAGGTATTGTTATAAACAAAGAGGAAAAAAGTTTTGGGCATAGTNGGATAGGGAATAGGGTAGAGAAAAATTGTGTACCCAAGGGGTCCCTTGTGAGAAATTTAAATGCTTCTTTTTCAATGTAGCAAACACAGGGTGGCAAGGGCCCCTTGTGAGAAATTTAAATGCTTATCTGGAAAAGGAAGCACCAACTCTTGACCCATCCATCAAAGAATAGATTGTGAAACACGTTAAAACTTTTGAAGTCATCTCTTCTCTTCTCCCCCTCCCCCATTCTTCCTATTTTGCCAGCTTGTTTTCATTCAACTTTTATTTGAATTTTCTTCAAGAACCATCTCTGCAGTCTTTTCTTTTGAAAAACAAAAAGTGAAAAAAGGGTGAATTAATTTACTTTTATTATCATAATTAAATGAAATAATTACTTATCATAACCAAAATAATAATGTTTAATGTCAATAAATAAAATAAAAAAGAATTAGGGCAAAAATTTATTGTCACCCCCAATTTTGGCATGATATCAGTTAGCTACATTTTCTTAATTTATCAAAATAATTAATTGAGTTTTGCGCGATTAGAATTAAAAATTTATTTAACGCCAGGTTGTGTGCCTAACGAAATGACGTGGCAAAATGTAATTAATATTTTAGTGGGTCCCACGTGTAGACCCAACGACCCTGGCCCACCTTTACCTCGTCTATATATATATATATATATATATATATATAAATGGAAGAGGCACAAATTTGAAATTACAAACCCGAAAAATCTCTCACGTCGACAGCCACCACTACAAACTCACGGGCGGTGGCGGCGGGGCCTATGTCGAAATTCAACGTGCCGCCGCCACCACCATCAACATTGCCGAGGCCGCTGTACAAGCAGCGGTCGTGGTCTCCCGATGCGGAGCGAGACGAAGCGTGGCAGCGGCGGAAGGGGAATTATAAAATGCATTGTTGTCGACAACGCAGCAAGAGCGTTACAGACGACGATTTACAAGAGTTGAAAGGGTCTATCGAGTTTGGTTTCGGATTTGAACCTGATTCGCCGGTACTTGATCCGAAATTATCGGATACTTTACCCGCTTTAGGGTTTTATTGTGCTGTGAATAAACAGTATAGTAATAGATTGTCGAGGTCCTCGTCGACATCCTCCATTTTTTCTGATAGCGATTCCTGTAGTTCTAGTACCATTTTTGATGCAGGTATGCAAACAAACATAAAAAATAGGGTTGTTTTTGATAGTTTTTGAAAGTGGTGAGGTTCAAATTTTATGATGTTTTATTTTGATCTAATGGTTGTCTTTTTGTGATTATAGGTGAAGATCCAGAAACGGTGAAGGTGAGATTGAGGCAGTGGGCGCAGGTGGTTGCTTGTTCGGTAAGGCAATCCGCAGGAGATTGAGAAAACGGCGTCGTTTTTTTGTGTAAAATACTTGATTCATTTTACTTAGTGTCAAAGTTTCTGGATTGGTTATGTGGTGATGTTAATGTATTATTGATTTTGACAAGGCAGCTTCTACTGCAAATTTTATTATAATTTCTTCTCAGACCATTAATCGTTGCACTAACATCAAATTCTTTTATTTATTTATTTATTTTTTTAATGATAATTTGGTAAAATAAGAAGTGAATGGTTGAACAAGAACACCACCAAGTTTGAAGATCGAAGAGAGTTAAACCGCAATTTGAGGTATCAGTAGATACTTTACCTAAAACTTTCCTTTTCATTTAATATTTCATTGAGATTTTCAATATTTTGATATTCAACTTAACTGATTTACTGTAAAATGCATTTCATAGATGTAAATGAGAAACTATACTCTTATCATTTCATGGGCTGTGTTCTCTTTCCCAACCATCCCAACTCTCAACCTCGAATATTTCCCAACTCTCAACCTCGAATATTTAGTCGAGGGTAGAAGAACAACTTTCCATACTTTTGATGTATGTATAACCTCTAGAATATAAAAATACTACATTTACAACCCAATCTCATAACATTTTCTTATAACACTACCATGTCAACTGATAGGTTTGATTAAACATGAACGGACGTGCTTTAGAGATGAACAATCATTCTTCAGGGATGAACGACCGTTTATTCATAAGGAATTATTGTTTTATTCATAAGGAATTATTGTTTTATTCATAAGAAATAGCGGTTGTTTCTTCATAAAGAACATTGACTGTTCGTTCCTAAGAAACAACCGTTCGTATTTAGCTAAAGTCATTTAATGTTTTAAGTACGGTATGAGTTAACGTGAGAGTTGTCAATTCAATTGTCACGTTAGGATTATAAAAGAAAGTTATAAGATTGTGTTGTGGGCGTGGTATTACGCATAAGTGTATATATACATATATTGATGCGAATCATCCTTATTGGGTGATTGTACGTGCATGTATGCATATGATCAATCTCTCAAAATTCATTGGGTTGGGTTTAATTGATTCCAATCATATAATAGGCCGATGACAAGTTGAGAACTAGGATGACTAGTTATGAAAGAGCCCATAACATGTAAATTATATGGCCCGTGTCGTGTCTTGAAGTTATGAGATTTGAACACTCAAATTTTCTACCATCTCTCCTATTATAATAAACTAATGTTAAGCAAATCATGTTCTTAGGCACAACTTAACATTCTTTTACATGAACAGTAAAACTTCTCTATAATTATAATATTGAGACCAACTAAATTTATTACTATGAGGAGGTTATAATTTAATAGAAGTGTAGTTACAAGAATTATTGTTTTGATTCCAAAATTATTATTTTGATTTTTGATTTTATAATTCATATTTTAGTAGTATTAAGATTTCAATTTATTGTTTTATTAGCATTAGGATAGTAACGAAAATGGATATTAAAGAGTCATTGCAAAATTGAGTGATTAGATTCGACCACTTCACTATAATCAAATGGATATTAATGTCTTCATCAATCATCCAAATAAGCAATAAGTCGTGTATACTTTAACTGAAGAATAATTCATTATTGGAATTAAACAATAAAAGTAAGGAGGTAATCCTGAAGATGATAGTACGGAAATACCAAAAGTTTCATGCTAAGAAGCTCTAAACATGCTTAAGAAACTAAAAATATTTTGGCTTCAACTAGAAGGTGTTTATGCTGGTGATTTATTACATACTCGCAAGATAGAAGATGTGGTAACAACTCTAAAACATAAATNGCGGGTTGCACACAACCAACCCGGCGGGTTGCCGGGTCTCTTGCAAAAGAGACAAAATAGCAACCCGCCGGGTTGCGGGTTGCCATTGTGCAACCCGGCCCGCCCGGGGGTTGCTTCCGGGTTAGGGTCAACCCGGACCGCCATCTTGTTGGTCCGGGCTTAACCCTCATTTTCCCGGGCCGGGTTAGGGTTGACCCGCCTAACCCGTCCCAAATTTTCCACCTCTAGGCACAACTCAACTTCTTTTATATGTATAGTAGAACCTCTTTATAGTTATAATATTGAGATCAACTAAATTTATTACTATGAAGAGATTATAACTTAATAGATATGTAGTTATAAGAATTATTATTTTGATTTCTTATTTTATAATTTATGTTTTAGTAGTATTATAATTTTAATTTATTGTTTTAGTAGCATTAGGATAGTAACAAAAATTGATATCAAAGAGTCATTGCAAAATTGCGTGATTAGATTCGACCACTTCACTATAATCAAATGAATATTAATGTCTTCATCAATCATCCAAATAAGCAAGTCGTGTATACTTTAACTGAAGAAGAATTCATTACTGGAATTAAACAAGAAAAGTAAGAAGATAATCCTGAGGATGATAGTACGGAAATATCAAAAGTTTTATGCAAATAAGTTATAAACATGCTTGAGAAACTATAAATATTTTGGCTTCAACAAGAAGATATCTATGCTGGTGACTTATTACATACCTGTAAGATAAAAGATGTGGTAACAACTCTAAAGCATAAATCATTGTCCCAAACAACTTTAGATAAATATTTTATTTCATATTAAACATTTGATGTAACATAACATATATTTTTTGCAATATACATATAATTATTACTATGTAGAAGCAAGTTCTTTAGGACGGACCTAGAAAAATTATAACTTATTATAATGTGAAATTTATTCTTATTTATAACTAACCCAAGTTAAGACCAGAATTTTTTATAATTACATGGAGGTTATTCCTATATAGAGTATCATTATAGAGAAGTTATACTGTATATACATATGGTGTACTTTAAAGCATAAATGTAATCTTAAATTCAAAATAAGTAGAAAGTAGTTTAAAATGTAAATTGAGCAATATTCAAATACGACTAACTTAGGTAGACTTAGAAATAGAAAACGACTATTTAAAATAGATTTAAGAGGTCAAACTAGGGATGAAATAGAGTCGAGTCGAGTATCTGGCTATCCGAACTTGACTTGATTGCTACAGTACCGAATTCGAGCTTGACCAAGCCTGAGGAATCAAATTCGAACTTGAACTCAAACTCGATACTTGAAATTAGAATTCGAGTTTGAATTTGAGCTCGTTAAATCGAGTTTAATCTAGGATAATTGAGTTTTTCGAGTCGAGTTGTATCGTGATCAAACTTGGCTCGAATCAGTATTCAAGCTATTTGAGCTACTCGACTATTGTCAAGTCGAGCCAAAGACAATTGACCGGAGCTCAGCTCGATTTTCACCCCTTGGTCAAACCCATGAATTTAAAGGAAATAGAGGTGCTGATATGGCTATTAAAAGAGTTTATGTGTTTACGTGGCTTTGATGTCGTAAGGAAAAAGTGTGAAAGTGTGTAATTACTTGAATTTAGCAATTGTAGCTAATTTTTTCTATTTCCCCTCCAAGATCTAAAAAGGCTATAAAAGAACTTGTTCTCTCTCTCATTTTCTCTCCATCCAAACACTCATTTTTCGCCCATTAAAATCACAGACCCACAAAATCTTCACCTCTAATTATTCATCCTAAATGAGCTCTCAATTGTTGGATCAAGTTTTCAAGTAATCATTTGGACTTAGCAGCTGGGTCATGGACTGAGCCATCAAACTATTTTGGCCCACCAACAGCCCACCCAAACCACGCAGCATACCCCCACCCACCGCCATGTAGGTTCAATTTCAAACTCAGAACACTAACGTGCTGCCATGTTTTCAATTTCCCCCCATGACTTTGCTTCTAAATTTCTCCTTTCAACAACTTGATTTGGTACTTTCTTAAATAAAACATGTGAATAAATTAAACACATGAATAATGTGACTTCCCAATCGCTTCAACATGTGATTAATTTTAGCACATGCATCCACCTTTGTTTTTTTTTTTTTAGTTAAAAGGTATTGGCAATGGCACATTATGGTTATTGTGACATTTTCATCGGTTATGAAAAATATTAACTTAACTATTGTTGGTGTCAAAGTTTTACATCGGTTAGGAGACAAGGGTTTTGGTCGTTTATATAACACAATGACATTCTCACCACCTAGAGACGTCTTTTTAGGACAAAATTGTGCAGGCTACAAAGTCGAAAGCGGATAATAACTCTAGAAACCCACCTATCATGTGTTTGGATCCAACATACATCAATAGTTGACACCTAGAGGCGTCTTTAGTATAATAATATATAGTAGGGGTGTTCGGTTCTGGGTACCCTATATTTTTTGAAGGAATCGGAACTGATGGTTTCTTGAAATTTGGAACCAGAACCAGAACCGACGGTTCCGGTTCCTAGGTACCCAGAACCTCCGATTCCGATTTTGGGTACCTATAAAAATACAATGACCCCCCAAAAGTTTTTTAAATGGCAAAAAAACACTTAAAAATTTACAAATACCCCCCCACTTGACACTTGTTAATAAAAATAAAATTATAAATTCAAAATTACAAACTCCATTACTTTGTAAGATTCTCAAAATTCAAACCAACTTACTTTAAATGTTATAAAATATAAATATAAATGTATTAACATTACTTTTTTTACGAAAGTCTTTATTAACCCCCATACTTTTTAATTTTATTTTATATTAATCTTGGTTCCCGGTTCCGGTTCTTAACCATAGGAACTGGAACCGGAACTGCACAGTAACTATTTTAAAAATTTGGAACCGAAACCTACCCGTTGACGACCGTTCAGGGTTGGAACTAAAACCAAACTTTAGGTGTCTGCCGGTTCCGGTTCCAATAGGTTCTTTTGAACACTCCTAATATATAGTGATATATTTTCTCTTATTGAGAAAGCATATAATATTTAGCATCCCGAAAGTTCTGGTTTTTTTTTTCTTCTTATCTATATCTTTGAGAAAATAATTGAATTCCTTTAAATTGAATATCACATCCAAGCTCGGAAAAAGTATTATGTACTACAGAAGTATATTCCACTAGATATTTGAAGATTGATTATACAAACGCATATCTATTAAAGTATTTTTTTTTTTTTTTTTTTTTTTTTGAAAGATTCGAAATAAAAATTCCTTTAAATAAAAAGACAAACAAGATTGGGGGAAATATTTAATGCCCACAATCAATAAAATGCATCCCATATCTTCTTGATTACAAAATACAAGAAAGTGACCTCATAAACTTTTATGACTTTAGGGTATTTAATGGATTTCGGGGATTAGTTAAGGTAGTACAAGTTGACCCGAACACTTGGTCACAAAACTAAAGTAGAGTTTTTTATGAAAAAAAATGTTAAATTACCAAAAAGCTTACTATAGAAGAAAATATAAAGTCAAATTTATAAAAATAGAAAAGGATAATTTTGAATTTCAAAACTTAAAATAAGTTTTAAAAAAAATCTTATGGAAAAAGGATTAAAATTTTATGTAAAATTCTGTTTTTTTTTTTTTTAAATCTTATATACACTTTTGAGATGCGATCAAATAATATATAAAAATTTAAAAAAATGTTTATAATTTTAAATAGTTTTTTTTACTAATAAATATATCCGACCAACAACTCGTAAAATACCCGAATCTCAATTTTAGATCCCAAATAATTGAGTGTTGATTGTTAGCAACATTTTAATTATTAAAAAAAAAAACATATAACTTTACACGTAATCTTATAATTAACATGAATGTGACACATTGAAAACTTTAATATATATAACATTATCGTTGAAAAATAAAACCATCACATTCAAATGTCAACTTTAACAAATGTTTGAATATCTATTTAAAAAAAATTAAATAGACAAAAATATCCTTACTAAAGATCTTTATCAATAAAGTTGTTTGTCTAATATCTTAGATTGAATCATTGAACATGTAATAATGTATATAATATTTTTCAAAAGATATTTGACAACAAATTAATTTATAAAATAATAATTTTTTTTTTATTTTACATATTTCAATTAAAAAAAAATTCATTTGATGTTCATGATGAGGTTAACTTCATCGGCCTAACAAACTATTAGTTTAAGTGTTAGACAATTGTCGAAAATTATTAAATACTTTTTAACATTACCAAGATTTTTCGTAAAATATCCAAAAATAAATAAATAAATATAGGGATGAAAATGAGACGATTTGTGGATCAGGAGGTATCCCCACCTCTCTACCCCATTTTGGATATTGATCCTATTCCATGTATTGTTCCCCATATTATTCAAGCAAGCAGGGACGGGTAATCCCCACATGGGGAGTGTTTCCTCGATCCTACTCTACTCTCCGATTTATAGGAAGTAGTATAAATATAAATATAGGGTTTTTAATAAAATTAGGATATTTTATAGTCATATTTTTATTCAATTAATATTAATATGGTAAAATTAATTGAATGTTGGAAATTTTTTAAATATGGTAAAATAGCTAAAAATATAAGAAATATTAATAAGGGTATTAGATATTTTTCAAAAAATTGTTAAAAATAAATAAAAAACCGCCGGCCAAAAAGAGAAAACCACACATCACCGCCAGTCCATGGAATATCCCAACCCATTCCGAGCGCTTTTGCTGACGTGTATATTTAATTATAGTTAGCAGCAAAAAGAATACAAGATATTTAATTTAATAATATATATATTATTTATCTATTTAATCAACGAGTATAATATCTCCACCAAAATATCTGGCTCACATTAGCCCAAGATATTATTAGCCCCCTTCTTGCTGACGTGGCACTCCGCTGATGTAACTGACACGTGTAAAAAGTGTCGCCAAGTGGAGCTTTTATTGGCCCCCAACCCACCGTCTCTCTGCCTCTCTCGCATTCTCTGCTCAGTTTTCGGATCGAATTTTTTTGTTCTTCTCTTCGTTAATAAAATCACGTTTTTCACGTTTTTTTATTTACTCTTTTCCGATCAGAACAAGAACTAAAACATTTCTAGGAGGAGAAACGGTGAACAAACTGTCGCCGGATCTCGCCGCCATGGAAGACGGTTGTCGGAGTGAGTTGACTCGGTCTAACTCCGAATCCTCTGACATAACTGTTGAGAGCTCTTACCAGTATCCAAATGAAACAGTGGTAATTTCTGTTATTTAAGTACTTTTTTTCTTTCTTTTTTTTTTTTTTCCTGTTGAAATTTTTGTTGTGTGTGTCAGAGTGAATATTGTTGTTGTTATCGTTGTTATTTAGGTTTTCTTTGTAAGTTCAGATTTTCTTATTTTGAATTTTATAATTCTGTGGTTGAGTTTTTGATAGAGAGTTATTAACTTAAAGTTCTGGAGGACTATCCATGGAGATGGTAAGTAAACTTAATGAGATCTAGAATTGTTTTAGAAAATAGCTAAGCCTAAGGTACAGAAGGTGTACTAACAGTTTCAATGCTTCCACGGTTATGATTAGAGATTTTTTATGGTCCATGTGGTAATCATCACAGATATTGCTACCAGAATCCTAGGAATACCATTTTTAGAACCAATGTTAATGTGTGATAGGTGCTCATAGTTTTTTCTTTGTAAAGAATATAGAATTTAGTTTCACCTTTATTCTCGATTTTTCTAGTTTGATCTTTCTTCTTTTATCATTTAAGTGGTGGTATAGTGTGTTTTAAGGAAATTTTCCTTTAGAGTAATGCAATTTGAAAGAAGCTTCAATGAAGCAAAAATTGATCGGTGTTGCAACTCCTTTGTCCTCTATGTGGGTGTTGGAAAATCGATAATATGGACAATAAGTGGCTTTCTTTGCAATTTTTGCATGTTCTTTCCTATTGTTTGTTTTAGGTTTAAGAATTTGATATTTATGTATTTCGAAACTCTGTTAGATCTTCAGTTTTGTATGTTTTTCACTTTATTTAGGCTGGATGTACCTACTATAAACCTGGTCGGTGTCAGTTTAATTGATTGTTGAAAATTGGCAGCCACAGATTCTTGAGGTAGCACTTTGAAATGATTTCCCTTTTTCTAGGTAAAAGCATGTTTTGACGTTACATCATATATATCTTGGCATTTCCTTAGAGGAGACTCTAATTAATACTTGCAAAGGTTGACAAGAATGGACAAATAACTAACTTTGAGGTTGTTTTGTTTTGTCCACATACATATTCATTCTCATTTTTGTTTGTTTCTCGTTGATTGTAAGGACATTTGGTTGATAAATGGATATTAATCGTTCCTTTTAAGGATATATGACATTGTGACGAGGTCTTTCCAGTGCCATGTTTTGAGAACGTAGAATCACTTGTCGTCTATAACCAATAAGTCCATTAATTCAATCAGCATGCACTTTAGCACTTGAGGTCCTCAGTTCTAGTACAATTTTCTTGTTTACTATGGTAATTTGGTTTAAAATTGTAGGCAGAGTTCTTATCTAGGAATTTAGGCTGTTTATAAAATCTTCAATAAATGGCTTATAACATATCAGCAGTGTGCAATTACTTAAAAGTTGTTGCAGTTGGATCTAAATTTATTATGTACTGTAGTGCACTATCATCTCTACTTCCTGTGAATGAGTGGCTCACTTGACTTCTATTGTTTAAAGCTTTCTATTTTCTCATCTTGGTGGTTTTATAGCAGGGCCAATCTGCAGAGTGGACAAATGAGAAGCACAATGCCTATATTAGGCATTTAGAAGCATCGTTTGTTCAGCAATTGCATGAGTTGCATTGTTCCACAGGGTTCCAAGGATATCGATCACAAGAAACACGGGGACCATATACATCCCAAACACTATCAGCCCACACTCGTTTTTCACCTCACCAGGTTGAGACTTCAATCTGCTGGACATCTTCATTTTATTTCTTATTTTGTGTCAGCTTATTCATTTTTCTGCTCACTAAAAAATATTATTCTTGTTTTTTCAGTTGATGGTTCTACCAGATGGCTGCTGGCAGAAGAATAAGCTTACAGAGGAAGAATCTTTGTTTGAGAGCACAGCTGATTCTCATGGTACACTAGAAAGTCCAGGGATACGTCGTTTTACAACTGTAGGTAAACTCCAGACTGCAACATCTTTTGATCCCCAGGACCACAGTGTGCTTTGTGATGAGGGATACTATTTGGGAGAGGATATGACTTTCTCTGCTGAATCGGCTGGATGTTCAGGGCAGCACCAAGACTATCACTTATGCCATCAGAATTCAGTTGGCAGTACTACGGGTAAATTTGACTAACTTTGAATCTAGTGGAAGGTTTTCCCTCTTAGAATGTATACTCCAACGTCATCCATTGCTTAATAATCCTTAATTTCTCTTATCCCTCATAAATTCTTATCGGACAAACTATCTTTTTCATTTAATCCTTCAATGCTGTTAGAGAAGGTGATTTTTGTGCCAACTGGAAGTTTACATGAATGATAGCTAGTTGTCAACTTTTATTCTTCTCCAATTAGGTTCTTTTTTTTTTTTTTTTTTTTTTTTTTTTTTTTTTTTTTTTTTTTTGTTTGTTGTTGATTGGCTAAGTGAAGAGTGCCAATTTGCTAGCTGTTGTAATAAGCAAGCAATTTTCGTTTCAACGGGACATTTATATGAATGATAACTAAGTTGGTTCTTCTATTCTCTCACTTTGGTCTAGAGAAACAGAGATATTCAATTATTCATTCTGTGTTTTTAGGATGATTGGCTAAATAAAGAGTGCCAATTTGCGGGCTATTGTAATAAGAAAGCAATTTTTGTTTCAACTGGTCAATTATGTGAATGATTACTAAGTTGGTTCTTTTATTCTCTCCTTTAGATCCAAAGGAGAGAAGTTCATTTATTTGCTGTATTTTTTAGGATTATTGGCTAAATAAAGGGTGCCAACTTTCCCAGGTGTTGTACTAATCTTGTATTTACATGTGCCAAATGCGATTGGGAGATTTATGACTTGAGTGCAAATTTAGCTCAACCTAAATACATAAGACTATGAGAGTAATGAAATCATGAGTCATTAGAAGCTTGTAAAAAACATTATCCTTTATGTGTTCAACAATGAATTTCTCCTCGTAAACAGTAGAGAGATTTCTAATTTGGCTGAAAAATGAGACCACAAGGATAATTGAAAGCTTGTAGAAAGCACTGTTCTTGATATGCTGAACTATGAATTTCTCCTCTTAATGGTAGAAAGACTTCCTATTTGTCCATTAACCAGTAATACTGTCTATTGATATGTAGGGAGCACTCAAGCATGATTATGAGTTCTTAGGATGATAATTTTTTTTCTCTTTTAAATGTGTTTTATGCTGATAATTCTTAGCTTTTTGATTTGATTTATTTATTTATTTTTAATTTATTGATTTGCAACGAGGTCAATGAAGCTGCAAACTGTAGTTAGATTTCTTTCCTTACTCTAGAATTGATAATCTATGTATAGTTTTATGTTGTGTGTGACTGTGTTCCTATTCTTTAAGGTTGTGTGAGCATATATTTTGACAATGATACCATTATATTTTGAACTAGCATGAGACACTCCAGTGATTTAATTCATTTTTTACAGATATATTCTAGTCCAAAAAGTTAAGTAGTTCGCCAAGTTTTGATTTAGAGCAGCACCAACCACTTCTTTGACTCAACCATGTTGTCAATTGTGAAAGGCCCATGACATAATTTTAAAATATGTCAGCTTTTTAGTGTTGCTATTTTGAAATTCGATGCCTTGGGTGGGATTAAAGCTGATAACTGTTATACGTCAAAAAAACATATAAAGCGTGATTTTAAGAAAAGGAGAAAATTTCACTAGCAACATTAGCAACTTCATTGAAGTGATGTTCAACCGGAAATATATGGGTTTCCTTTTCAATGTCATTTTAAGGGGCCTTACTTTAGAGAAACCATTTTAAGGGGCATAACTCCTAAGGAACCCCATCACTAGAAACCTAGTGTGAACCAAGTTAAAATGGAACTTTCTAATTCAGAGTTTTAATGTTATGCATCTTGAACCATTTAATTGCATTTGCTGGAGTCTAGAATTTGTGACTGTTGCATATGTCTGTTTTGCATTTGCCAAGTACAGAAGACAAGCCGCGGAACATGGCAAGAAGATCGCAGACTACTGCCTTTGATGATCCGAAATCTGATCAGGTGATTTTTAGAATAATTACTGTATTTATCAATTTGTTTTCTAAATTTCCCTCAGATTTAAAATCACTTAATCTTGGATAGTTTGAATTTTTCTGGAGTTTCACTCTTCTTTATACCTGATGATTCAGGTTCTGCCAAGATCTGGTACGCAGTACTTTTTAAGAGGAAGCTGAGTTGTGACTTTTTGGCCTGAAGTTTGAAATTTAAACTTAACCCTCCAATGCACCCAGAATCTCCAGGTACCTAGCTGAAGAAGCACGAGAAAAATATTGGTGGTTATATTTTGTTGACGGTTCTTGCTGATAACTAATTGATGATTTTGCTACATAAGATCTTGACAGATAATAGGTCAGAAGCATCTGTATAAGAACTTGTATGTTTAGATAAGATTTGCAGTAGTTGCAATTGATGGATGAGTAAGTGGGTGGCATTAAGTTAGGTGTTTTAGATAAGTATACTACTTTATATTCATGTCTTGTATCTGTATTTTGTAAATAGAATGGCATTGTATATAGAAATTATGCAATGTATAATAGATGTAGGGAGATGAGATACCGCAATTTCTCAGCTATATCGTTAACCAGGTATCAGCCATGTTGTTGTCTGCATCTTTTTGTGTCATTCATCAGTGTCCTCTTATCAGAAATTTTAACTCACTCTGTTGATTTGTTAATTTATTATGATTTTAGAAGGCAGGCATTGATGTAGTTGAAATTGATGGAATTTTGTAATATTTTTGTTAATATCTTGTTCATTAGCCTTTTTATTGCATGTATATGCATATATAACTGAGGGTGTCAGGACCAGTTTATGCGTATTTCAACCAGTCTTGGCCGTTGCCGCCAACCAGTCGATCATTGATTTGTATTAGGGTGTGTTTGCTAAATTTCAAACTTGTAGGGACTTAACAAATTTTCAGGGGTGTATTTACTGAATTTTAAACTTTTTGACACCTGATTTGACCAGTGGGTCAAGATGGTTAAACTGATCAACCTGGGACCCGACAGCTTTGTTGGGTTTTACCTTGGGTTGGTTATTAAAACATTGCTTAGAATTATTGGTTGGGTAAAAGTTCCAGTGGTCACTCTTATTAGCAATTAAAGAGTGATTCGAACTCAGAATCTTTTGAGTAATATGTCTAAGAGTTCATATTGAATCATTCGACTGCCCAGGGGTTGGTTTATATTTTTCTTCGTGATGTAGGTTTTTTGCGCTCATTTGTTTTTATTGAAAGGCAAACGCAAACGGAAAGTGGACTGGCCGTTAAACTTTTTTCTAATGAGTAATGCTATGGACATCGAAATTTTACATCAAATTTTTGTACCGAAGGACATGGCAATCAGTCAGACGCGATCACGTTAGAGTCTTTCATGAATGAACGGTCATTGAACATTTATGGACGTTTGTCCATATTTTATGGACTTTCGTTCATTTTATATGGACGCTCATCTAAAAAAAAAAAAAAAAAATAATGGACGTCGATCCATTTTTTATGGACATATGTCTATTTACTATGGACGAGTGTATATATAAGATGGATATCTGTCCAAACAATTTTAAAAAATTTTACATTTACTATGGGCCCGTCCAAACAATTTTATAAAAATTTGCATTAAATGGACAGGGGTCCCTTATTGTTTATATTCATTCAATTTTTGTCATTTAACTTTTGTCAATGTTTAAAGTAATTGGACAAGTTAAAGCAATGGATGGACGCCCAATTAAATAAATTAATGCATAAATAACTTTTGTCAACTTTTGAACCATTAATGCATTAAATAAATTTAAATTTGTTAATATTAAAAGAGAAGACGGCGTTCATAACTATGGACGTCGGTCCATCTTATATGGACATATGGACGGTCGTTCACTCATATGGATCTCCGTCCATATTATATGGACGGGGATCTATTTACTACGGGCGGGCGTCCTGATTTAGAGGACGCTCGTCCATTGCTAAATAAAAATAAAAAATATTAAAAAAAATTAGGGACGGCCGTTCACAGGTCATGAACGGGCCGTCCATAAACATTGGACGGACGTTCATATGTTAATGGACGCCCGTCCTTTAATTTTGGATGGTTTTATAAAATATAAAAATTTAAAAAAATCTGGGATGGACGGGCGTCGGTATAGAATGGACGCCCGTCCATAATTTTGTTTAAAAATTTTTAAAAAAATATTTGGACGCCCGTCCCATTCCTTAGAGACGGGCGTCCCTTAATTATGGACGGTCGTCCATACTTAAGGGACGGCAGTCCATTCCTTAGGGACGGGCGTCCCTTAAATATGGACGACCATTCCTTAGGGATGGGCGTCCCTAAGGAATGGAGGGGCGTCCCACCTCTAATTAAAATAAAAAAAAGAATTAAAAAAGTTTTAGGTTTATTTAAAACTTCTAAAATAAAAAATTAGAATTAAAAAAGTTTTAGGTTTATTTAAAACTTTTGGGGAAAGCGTTTGAAAAAAAACAGCAGTAGTCTTCTTCTT